>NC_068938.1:155180206-155330943 GCF_016801865.2 Culex pipiens pallens
TCGCAGAATCAAAATTAGATTAAAAGAGATAGGAGGAACATACACCTTAGATTTATTGGTTCTTTATGTGAAATCGTCTCAGCTTTCGAATGGATTTGTCAGTTTGTCAATAAAGCGGGGCGCCGGCCTTCAAAAATGACTTTTAAAAATACATTGGTGTTTTGAGGCTAAAAAATGTATGGAACGATATTTTTCTGACAAGTTCATTCGAAAGCTCTGCTCATTTCCTTTCCAAAACCAGTTTTGCAAAGTTATGAGCAATTTTGTAGACGCGCCTAAGTCAAAAAAATACCAATTTAAAAAAATGTTTTAGCTTTGTGGCGCCGAGGTGAGGACAAATCAAACCAACCAAACATGGTTTCATTCATAACTTGGTGGGGGCTATTGGAAAAGTACATTGCTTTTGATTTTTGAGCACCTTGTGTAAATAGTGGTCCACTTTCAGCGAGAATTACTCACATGAGTAATTTTATGTTTTTATCATCATAAGTTTTTCTTAAGCCAATTCATGATTTTTCTCATTATGCATTGTTCGTTTATTCTGCAATTAACATAAAACCTAAACGATTTATTATTGATTTATATAAAAAGTAAACAATTCACACTGAATCATCGAATTTTTTGTTGCTGTCCCTTTTGTCTTAGGTCGTTGAGCACAAATGTGTTTTTTTTTTGTTTTGAGGAGTTTATCTTTTTTTCAAGTTCAAACATAATGATTTTCAGAATAAGTTTCGTATTTCAGTGAAACACTGTTTATTTACCCTGTACAACCCACTCAAGCCTACTACATGGCGTTTGATCGAAATTTCAAAATGTTTATGCCAAGTCTTCCATTAAATGGGCCAAAACAATCTTAAAGAAATAAAATATTAAAGTTAGTTTTCATTGAAGACAGATTGATTTGCTTTTGAATAAATTGTTTATTTAAAATATCAACTTAAACACCTGTTTAACTTAAAAACAAAAAAAAAATATTTTAAAAAATCATAAAAACATCTTTTTTAAAAGAAACTATAGCTCAGATACCACATTTAAAGTAACCTCAACCCTTTACTGTGGGTTACATAATTTAAGCAACTTTTGTGCTACGAAAAATCTGATTTTACTTGTTTTCATTTATATAAGTGTTTGTTTTTATCTTGTTTTGATTTATTTTGTCATTGGTAGTTTTGATTTATTTTGTCATTGGTAGTCATTGGTAGTTTTCTAAAATCTTAAATACCTTTAAAAACTTAAATGTTTTGACTGTTTGCTATTTTTGATAGTTTTCCAGTATTTTTAGATTTTTGTAGTGTTTTAAACTTTTTCTCTAACTTTGAGGATTCCTACAGGGCACGAGGAAGCTTTTATCTTCAATGTTAATAATGAGTTAATGATGACGTTTTGCTATACTTAACAAACACTACAAGATACGCAATACACAATTGTTACATAGACCAATTTATCATAAAAATGATCGTGCACTCTTGTGACACGTCATACGTTTTGTTGGAAAATGTGGAATTTTTTTATTGTTTTTCACAAATTTGTGTTGATACACACTTTCCAAAGGCAATGCAATCTTTTGTTTTTGAAAATATATTGATTAAATCGGTTAAACTATTGATTTAAGCCTATTTAAGTTTTTATGGGAATTCTGTGCACTCTGTGACACGTAGTACAATTTTGTATTCGAAACACACTTGTGACACGTGTTTTTCAGATTTTTGTTTACATAATTTACTGTATCTTTTAACTGGTGTAACCAAATTAGTTGAAACTTGAAGCGTTTGTTAAGCGATAGTATACGAACCGGTTGCTTCAAAAATATTTGCCCTATCATTTATTGTTTTGAAAATATTTATCATTAAACTTTAAAAATCGATTTTCTCGAATAGTACTAAATGGTCGTTGTCCCAAGATAGCACACAACAGACGAAATGTGAAAAAATTACTTTGAAATGGTTAAATCCCATTTAAAATTGTGTCTCCTTAACTGCCGTTCTACGCATAATTGTCCCATGTCAAAAAACGTTACTTAATCCACCTTAAGGTGGTTGGTGCCTTCCTCACATTCATGTTGTATTTTTAGGTTGTATTTATAATTATTGATTTTACCAGAACAGCAATTTTCATTTCTTTCTTGTACCAGCTCTCCAAAATAAAGGAGAAAAAGGGGGGGCTGTAATTGCATTTAAAAGTGCTGATATGCCAACATTAGGTGCACGATGAAATTGCATGCTGTCCCCCTAGTCTTAGTAAACAATGTCTCATGAGTTGTATATTTCAGTAAAAGTTCGAGTAAAGACTTTTTAGAAGAGACGCAGATACTGCTTAAGCAATGTGGCAACCGGGCGATACGCATGCTCTGCGACTCTCGCGCGTAAGCAAAAAGACCCGGCCTTTGAGGTTATGCAAAAATCACCCTTTTTTGTAAATACAAAAAAACTTTTTCTTGGCATAACTTTAAAAGTACTCCAATAAACAGAATAAAATTTAATAGAGTCCTAGGGGACCCCAAAACGAACAGAATAAGGCGGATCCGGCCAAAATCGGTTCAGCCAGTTCTGAGATAATCGTGTGGAAAAAAAATCATGTCTACACACATCCCCACAGACATTTGTTCAGAATTTTTAGTCGATAGGTATACGTGAAGGTATATCTAGGAGTCGTTTTTAAGAAGTTCATTTTTCGAGTGATTTTATAGCCTTGCTTCAGTGAGGTGAGGAAGGCAAAAACCCTTCTAGAAAAGAACCGACCAAATTCATAATTGCGCTATTGCTATTCATCGTCAAAATTACCGTCAAAACATGTTAAGCCAATTATTGTTTGCATACTAACTGCAGAAGCTTCGTTGAAAATACTGGGCTCATAATCCGCTCGATGACCCTCTTAAGACTTCAACGTGCCACGGACGTACTGGTGCTCGGGGAGTTGCTTCACCATAAATTCATTGACATGGTCAAGTGCTCCAGAACACACAAAAGTCATCCCTGTACACATACTACAACCAGTGGCCCATTAAAAAGTCCGTCATATTCCGACCAAAGACAGGGGGCACGTTTTAAACTGCTTTTGAAAACATTAAGAGCTTTGGCCGCGACTCTGGCTCCCCCTAAGCTCCCCGTAAAGCTTCACACTAATGGCACTTTAATGCGTCGCTTTTTCGGCAATGAAAAGGACGATGCCATTGTTATCTCTTGTGTATCGCCGGAAGGCAAAAAAAGACACAACACATGGTACCCAACGCGAACACACACACACTGCCCAGCTCCGTGACACAATTCCACTGACAATAAAAACTAATTATTCCAGCGTCGAGTTGCCGCGTTCTGCTTTTGACGGTCTGGTTTTGTCTCGTGCGCTCGTGACAGAGTTCGTGTATCGCGTCGATCCGTCTTTGTCCGTCCCTGGGCTGGAGGTGATGGTGAAGGAAAGGACGGACCGACTCCACCCCTGATAGCTTCACCTCAACAGCAGTGTGGTTGTTCTGTGCGGTAATGTGAACGTATGTTTTGGAAGCGCTTTGCTGGAAAAGTGATGAAAGTTCGTCCACCACCCTGGAAATGAATTACTGTTGTACCGTGACGAGGGCTTGCGATGGGGAACGTTCAGTAATTACGTTATAGTTCTTTTTGTTGCATTCGCAGTTGAATATTTTGTTGTTTTTTCATCCAGTTTATGAACATTTTTTGGCAAACCTTGCGTATCCATGTAGTCAAACATGTCTAGAAGGATTTAATGGAGACGCATGGTCAAGCAAAAGCTACGCTGCGATTTGGTAAGGCGTTTAAGTCGAATGCACTAGAAAATTTTTGGTAAAGCATGCATCTCGCAATTTTTTTTTTATTGTCAGACTTCTTCTGTTTTAATACAAGTTTTTTTTTAAAGAAAAAGATAATACTAACAGTACGTTGTTCCTAAAACCTCCCCTGCAGCTGAAACGACCAGTCTGAACTTGCACGAGAGAACTCTGCAGACTTGTCATAGACACAGACACGCGCATACAGATCGGCACAAAATCCGTCCGACTGGTTTGGACTGACGCGTTCGGATGGAACCACGCTAATCTAACTCTTGAGCTGGTATTTTATCATTATGATTGACCAACCACGTCGAAACAATGTTTCATTGAAGTGGGCAAGATGGTTGAACGAAACATGTTTTCAATTTATTTATTTTTTGGTAAATTATATAAAGTTTGTTTCCAAGTAAATTATATGTAAGTAATGTTTCACATATTTAAGATAAGTGTTTAATTATTTCAAATGTAAGTTCTTTGAATTTTACAACAAGCTTACTTTAATGTTTGACTATGGCAATCGTGGTCAATTGTCCAGCTAGAACTACAATGCATCAGGCCATTTTCTGCCATGCCGAACCATTTACTATTTTTGTGGTTCTAACTCAACACATGAAACAAAAATACTTTTACTTTGAAACACATTAGTTTCTGAAAAAAAAAACCTTTTAAACTAATCTAAAATAAATAATTGAAATTATTATTACCTAAGTATCGTTTACAGACAGAAATTTTCCAAGCTTGACATAACACTGAACAAGCTGCCGTGGAATTTAACATTGGCTCGACGACAACTCAAAGTTCAAACACAACACAGCCTTCCTACAGAATCAGTCAGTTAGACATTCATTCACAAAGTAGCAAAAACAGAACCCGCTTACATAACGTAAACTTTTACCGCCGGGAAGCTTGTGAAACGTTGTAAAGGTTGACGTTGTGTTGGCTGGAAATGACACAGTCGGCTTTGGAATTTATACGCAGATTAGAGGCTAACCGGCTTCCTGTGGGCACATTCTCTATTAGAGATAGCTCCCACATGGATGGTTTAAATTGGTTAGTTTGTTTGAAAAATTGTATTTCAAATTAATTTCAATTTCACACATTAATTTTTAAAGCAAACCCGAGCAGACGGAAATAACTTGGGAATAACAGTTTTTGATATTTGAAAATACAAGGCCAATAACATTTTATGTTATTTATAACAAGATCTGTTATTCGTCGTTATGATTTTTTTGTTATTGGATTGTTCTTGTAAGAACAGACTAATAACACTTATAGTTATTCTTCGAACAAATCTTTGTTATTATTTTTTGTTATTTTAACAACTAATCCGATCATCCCAATAACAGTTGGAGGCATTCTTCCATAACAAAAAACGTTATTCCAAAATTGTTTTGGCATTCACCCAATATCAGACCAATAACAAATTTTGTTATGATAACACAAACTGTTATTAATTCCTTATGCAAAAATTGATTTTTCAAGAAGATTTCATAACACTTTCTGTTATTTTAACAACATTTGTTATTGAAATGGCATGAATTTTGTTATTACCGTCTGCCCGGAAATCTAATTTTTGAAAAACATCTCATTTACTTCCAGCCTGATTTAACTTACTTTTTATGTAACAAACAGACCATTCTATTTTAGAACAACACCAAACTCATGTGGAATCAATTTCATCAATAACTCGAAATGAATCACCTCAAATCCCACAGCCCCGCAGACTCCAAATCGAACTGTCACGATGACGACGCACATTGCACGTGACTTGGTTCGTCACAAAACTCTTTTGACAAACGTCACGCGCAATGAGTGGCACAATCTCGTGATGAAATCTTTAAAAAGTTCCGTCAAATGTGCACGGAAGAGGAAAATCGTCTCCACCGCCAGCGAGACCATATTTTATGATTGAGCTAGCACTTCATTTCCACCCGACAAAAAAAAAATAATGGCGTGGGACTCTTTGCGAAAAACTTTTCGCGAAAAGCTTTTTATCTCCCACGGACTGCTAATTTTATTGCCACAACAGCAGTAACTCAGTACATTTCACAGTCACGTCTTTAAATCACTGAAAGACATTAGCATCGTCACTGAAAGAATACTTTCTACTAAAAGAATGGCAATGTTACATTTTTAAAGAAGAAATATTTTTCAAACCTAATTAGCATACTTTTTATTTTTTGAAAAAAATAACCAAAAAAAATACAAATTCATGTTAATTATGCAAAAACATGAATAACATTTAAATTTCTAAATTATGTTTCACCTTCAAAACACAGTTTATTACAATGATAAATCAAATTTCCAAAATAATTTTTCGTGATATTTGTTTATATCACAAAAATAACAATATTTTTTAGAATGGTAGTGTATTTTTAGAACCAAATTTAATGAAAATCAAATGTATATTTTTTGTTTTCTGCCTCCCAGTGTAGCCGTTTCTTCCGTTATGAAATTACCCCTTTCTTCGTCGGTCCCATACAAACCCACCTCCAATGGGCTACCCTCAAATGTCATCTTACCAAAAGCTTGCGCACGTCTCGCGAGAGTTGGCACCATAAATCATGGAAAGGCAGCAAATCTCGAAGACCCATCGGCGAGAAAAAGTTCCATCATCAACTTTTGAGCAAATGAGTCTGCAGATGGGTTGAGTTTGGGATTTTTTTGGTTCTTCAACTTGCGAGCTTTGTTTCCGCAGAGCTGATTGACTTTTGGTGGAAGAGTGTTTTGCATAAAGTATTAAAAAAACACTGTTTTTGGTTGATATTCTCATTCTCATCTCAGCGTTTAGTTTGACTGCAGAATATTAAAATTTCGCTAAAATCACAACAACAAAATTGTAGGAGTTTACTAACGCGCAGCTCTAGTTCTCATCAATGAAAAGCAGTCTGTCGGATGTTATCGAGATCAGACGTAATCAATATCCTCCCCCACAGTAATACCACCGCAACAGGCGATCAAAACTCATTTTCATGATTAAAATTTCATCCACCCATGCTGACGCCCTAATGATACAGAGGAGAGCCTAAAAAATCGTTTTCATTTCATACCATGGAAATGAGTTTCATTTCAACGCTGTTCGATTACAGTTTGAGATAGGGAAGCGTGGTATAATCTTGACTTTAACTTTGGAAAAAAATCTAATTGCATGATTATTGAAAAAGAAAAATCAAATAAGAATATAAAAAAAACATTTCAACTGTCAAAACTGCGTACAGTTTAATCAAAAATAGGTCAACTATTTCTACTCAACGACATTTCGATTTCATAAAATCGGTATCAATGAGGGTGCGGTGGAGCGATGAAAGTGGAAATAATGGTTTTATCCCAGATTGATGCCGATTTGAAGCGAGCCGCAACGGATGAGTTCATCAATATTTCCATAGACATTTTTATAGGCTAATAACTAGAATTAAGCCAAGCTGCTGCAAGTGTGGTTTTGGTGAGGGAAATTTTCCAGCTGAATGCACGATAGAAGATGAATGTGTACTTAATCGAATTTTACCATAATTGAATTCCTGTTAGCAAACAATTCTACTTGTTGCTAATTCAAAGTGAAAAGTGAATATTTGATGTTTTCCAGAAGGTCGACCATGGAAATAAAATTTTCTAATGAATCTAGCAAATGCAATTTTCTCGATCAATTGGGAAACTCAAACCCTCGGAAATCAACATGTCGATGCCTCTGTGCTCTCTTCTACTAAGCTTGCTGATTTTCCTATCTAGTTAGCATAAGAAAGCACAGAGGCATCGATGTGATGGAGAGAGATTTGATGGGTTCTATTCAACCATATATGTTGTTTTTCATGTCAGCGAGTTCGCGAAAACAACGCTGATTTAATTTGTCTAATTTAATATCGTTCTCTGATATTTGCACATCCAATGTGCTGCTAGCATTTTCACATGAAAAGGTGGGCAAACATTCGAATGCTTCAGTTTGAAAAATGAGAAGAAATGAGATGAGTTGAAAATGAGATGAGAATGAGATGAGAATGAGATGAGAATGAGATGAGAATGAGATGAGAATGAGATGAGAATGAGATGAGAATGAGATGAGAATGAGATGAGAATGAGATGAGAATGAGATGAGAATGAGATGAGAATGAGATGAGAATGAGATGAGAATGAGATGAGAATGAGATGAGAATGAGATGAGAATGAGATGAGAATGAGATGAGAATGAGATGAGAATGAGATGAGAATGAGATGAGAATGAGATGAGAATGAGATGAGAATGAGATGAGAATGAGATGAGAATGAGATGAGAATGAGATGAGAATGAGATGAGAATGAGATGAGAATGAGATGAGAATGAGATGAGAATGAGATGAGAATGAGATGAGAATGAGATGAGAATGAGATGAGAATGAGATGAGAATGAGATGAGAATGAGATGAGAATGAGATGAGAATGAGATGAGAATGAGATGAGAATGAGATGAGAATGAGATGAGAATGAGATGAGAATGAGATGAGAATGAGATGAGAATGAGATGAGAATGAGATGAGAATGAGATGAGAATGAGATGAGAATGAGATGAGAATGAGATGAGAATGAGATGAGAATGAGATGAGAATGAGATGAGAATGAGATGAGAATGAGATGAGAATGAGATGAGAATGAGATGAGAATGAGATGAGAATGAGATGAGAATGAGATGAGAATGAGATGAGAATGAGATGAGAATGAGATGAGAATGAGATGAGAATGAGATGAGAATGAGATGAGAATGAGATGAGAATGAGATGAGAATGAGATGAGAATGAGATGAGAATGAGATGAGAATGAGATGAGAATGAGATGAGAATGAGATGAGAATGAGATGAGAATGAGATGAGAATGAGATGAGAATGAGATGAGAATGAGATGAGAATGAGATGAGAATGAGATGAGAATGAGATGAGAATGAGATGAGAATGAGATGAGAATGAGATGAGAATGAGATGAGAATGAGATGAGAATGAGATGAGAATGAGATGAGAATGAGATGAGAATGAGATGAGAATGAGATGATAATGAGATGAGAATGAGATGAGAATGAGATGAGAATGAGATGAGAATGAGATGAGAATGAGATGAGAATGAGATGAGAATGAGATGAGAATGAGATGAGAATGAGATGAGAATGAGATGAGAATGAAATGAGAATGAGATAAGAATGAGATGAGAATGAGAGAATGAGAATGAAAGAATGAGAATGAATTGAAAATTGTTTTTGAAAATTTTGTCAATTTGTCCTTGAAAAAACCCCAAAGTGCGACGATTTTTTTTTGTGATGCTCCTTTGGCTAATTATTTTCAACTCCACCCAACAGCACCCCCGGAATGCCCTTCTTATCAACATTTCATCTTGTCACAATAACCAGCAACAGCTTGTGACACTGCCCTGCGTTTAGCCCGTGTCATTATCGTTATTTTGTTTTTGCGCCTTGTGTGTGATTTTCTTCAAGCTATGCACAGTGGGCGAAATGAAACCCAAAATCGGACTTAATTGAACGCGGCTGGTTCCCTGGTATGAAAAATAGTGTTTCTTGTGTAAAAAAATCCGGGGAATCGATTGGTGATGGTTTCATCCACCGCACGAAACGGCAAAGGGTTCATTTTGCCCCAATTCCCCTTTTTTAAACATTTTTTCTTGAAAATCGGTCTGTATTTAGAGCGGTGGCTTTATGCGGCCATCCAAAATGCACTTAACTCATGTCAAAATGTCCCAGGAATCCAGTAAAAATAACCACTCGCACCGCAAAAATTATCTAGGGTCCATTTAACCCCAATTCCGCTATAAAAGCATTTTTGGCCATTTTCAAATGCTAGGTCAGATTTTACAAATCTGAAAATATTTTTATCGTAAAGATCAGACAATTTTACATAAGAATGACGATTTGCACTTGATAGTTTAACTCATTTATGTTGATAAAAATAAAAATTATGTAAAAGGCAGTTTATTCTGCGTTTGGGAAAATTGGCCTAAAACTGATTCTTCAATCTTTTTATTTAGTTTAATTTCTATATCCACATAAATGTGTCAAACAATCAAGTGTAAATCGTCATTCTTATGTAAAATTGTCCGATCTTTACGAACAAAAATATTTTCAGATTTTTAAAATCTGACCTAACATTTGAAAACGGCCAAAAATGCGTTTACAGCGGAATTGGGGTTTAATCGACCCTAGATGAATTTTGCGGTGCAAGTGGTAATTTTTACTGGTTTCCTGGGACATTTTCACATAAATTAAGTGCATTTTGGATGGTCGCATAATGTCCCCGCTCTGAATACAGACCGATTTTCATGAAAAAGTGTATAAAAATGGGGAATTGGGGCAAAATGGACCCTTTGCCGTTTCGTGCGGTGGATGAAACCATCACCAATCGATTCCCCGGATTTTTTTACATAAGAAACACTATTTTTAATACCAGGGAACCAGCCGCGTTCAATTAGGTCCGATTTTGGGTTCCATTTCGCCCACTGTGCTATGGCTCAAGGGCAGCAAAAAATAACATCACCCGAAAAAAAACTAGAGCGAAAGGACTCGAGAACAAGGACCATGTGATTGGCTGTCTCTTATTTCATCCGTTTAAGGCACTATATATCTCGTCTAGCTTAATACTGTCATTTTGTCTTTTTGGACAGAGTGTGTGCCTCTTTATCCAGCTGTTTATTTGAATCGTAGTTTTGCTCATGAAATGGAAGTTCTTTTTCTTAGTGATGGTCGGGAAATTAATTCAGTTTTTATTTTTGTTGTGAATAAATGGATTCGCACAAACTTTATTTTTTTAATTAGTTGTGTGTTTGACAAAAAAGGAACAAACACATGATGGTTCTCCAAGAGTCTTGGAAACGTACAGTCCAGTCTCGATTAACTAAAGTCTCGATTGTCCGATGTTTTAAGTATCCTATGGTTCAAAATCATAGTGATCAAATGCTTTAATATCTAGGACAGTCACATTTTTGTAAAACTAACTGCAAATGTTAAAAAAGTTTGAACATACACAATCAGATGGATGACTCAATTGACATAATATTATATTGTTTAATCAATTAATTTGAATATTACACTCATGATGAGCATAACTGGAGCAATGTTTGTTTGATGAAAAATTTACTAGGTTGCGTTAGCTTTGCATTATTTACAAAGGTTCAGAGACAAAACAAAAAGTGTTTGCATTTGGTTTTGCCCAATCTAAAAGATTCCTTATCACGTTGACAGACTTATACGTGGTGTGTGGTACCCCGATGGAACCACATCCCATGTTTACCCCGGTGTCGGTTCAAGCTTGTCACTCAGTGTCAGCAAATATTTACCGGTAATGAATAACAATTTCTGGCAAACACCATCATCCTCCCACCAGGCAGGGTCGAGACGGCGGCCACAGGAATCGATTAGGTCTTACCCAAAGTGTAATGGTATCACTCGATTAGCCTTTCCTTCACTTTAGCCCCAGATATCGCTTACAACACACCTCTATCAGTGCAGGAGATCCTTGAACCACAGACAAGCAGACTCAGACCATCGACGTTCTTTTAAATTGTCAAGATAACTCATAACTAAACTCGTTATTTTGGTGCAACGCTGCCATCTATTTGTGAAAATGAGCACCGTAGACTTGTAGCACATGCAGCAAGCTGTGATGAATTCAGATACGTTTTGGTGTATTCGAAAATTCACCAATGATTACAATTATTGGATTTAAAAAGTGTTCCAACTTCGTTTGTCTGTGCTTGAACGTTGAACCGAACGTTTCTGGGCCAAGTGTCATCCGGAGTGTGTATTAGCATAACAAACAGGACTTTTTGGGGACTCCGCCTCAGATTCGGGTCCTGATTGGAATGCTCTCGAGGCTCGAGGCTGATTAGCATGTCAATCCGTGTGCTATTATACGCATCACAGCACGCCACTGGAGGGGCTGACAAGGGCGGGGAGAATCAACAAAGATAGTTTGTTAATTATCACCACCGGGACATTGTACTTACAAGCCGATCAACGTCGTGGAAGTGGAACAAACCGTATGGAACATGGCGACTTACACCAGAGCTCAACAAACGAGTTGATTTATCGTGTACAACACGCAGCAGAAAACATAATTTGTGTGACCAATGTACCGCAGACGATTAGTGATTGCGATTAGCATAATTCATCGGGGTTGTCGGTGATTATGATAAATAGACATGCCTAATGGAATACCGATTATTACAAAACTCAGGACAAAGGCTTCTTCGAAGATATTATGTTAATATTTGGCATCCTTGAAACACCAACTGATTATAGTTAATAGGATTCCGATTCAATATTAAAGTGAAAGTAGAACTTCAGAGCCTTTCAATACACGATTTTATTGTTTTCCTCATAACTTGGCAATTGAAAAGCTGGACGTATGGGATTTCCTCGCTGGCTCACGGTATGGCTCTCTTCCTATCTGACCGGCAGAACAGGGTTTGTTCGCATAGGAAGCTCACGATCGCTCCAGTTTGCCGTGACATCCGGAGTGCCGCAGGGAAGCCACCTCGGCCCATTGATCTTTTGACTGTTCGTCAACGACATTTGCACTCACCTCAAATCCCAAAAGTTGCTGTATGCAGATGACCTCAAAGTGTTTCGTGTTGTTTCCTCTGCCATCGATTGCGTCGCCCTGCAGCAGGATATCTGCGCTATTAACGAATGGTGTGTTAGGAACGGGATGAAGGTGAATGAAGAGAAATGCAACGTCATCAGCTTCTCTAAGAAACAGGACACGATTCACTACCGATATGAGATGAATTCACACTTGTTAACTCGTGTCGACTGCATCAAAGACCTCGGCGTAATGATGGACCACAAGCTTACCTTCGACAAGCATGTCGCTGTCACTTCCGCTAAGGCCTTTGCAACGCTGGGATTCCTTCGACGTAACACGGTGGACTTTGAGAACATTCGGGCACTTAAAACGCTGTAGGGGGAGAGGGGGTAATATGCACCCCCGGGGCAAAATGCACCCCCTGCTTTTCTCGGTATTTGGAAGAATTTTCCGGGGAATAATCATAGAAATTGGAAGCTTAACATTGCTAAACCATGCTGGAAAAATTTGAGCATCGCAGTATAAAAACAGCTCAAGTTATTTGCAAAACTTTAAAATGTTGTGTTTTCATCTAATTTTCTTTGCACTTTCATTATGATTTTTGGACAATCTAAAAAGCATTTCGTCAGCTGTGTGCTATCTTGTGACAACGACCATTTAGTACTATTCGAGAAAATCGATTTTTAAAGTTTGATGATAAATATTTTCAAAACTATGAATGGTTGAGCCAAACCTTTTGAAGCAATCGGTTCGTATACTATCGCTTAACAAACGCTCCAAGTTTCAACTGATTTGGTTACACCAGTTAAAAGATACAGTAAATTATGTAATCAAAAATCTGAAAAGCACGTGTCACAAGTGTGTTTCGAAAGTAAAATTCTCGAGTTTTTTTTGAAAAGGTCCTATAAACAAAATTTTCACTTTTTGCTTTTTGGGTGTTTTTGAATACCCCTGACTCAAGGCGGTTCTAAAAACACCCAAAAAGCAAAAAATTAAAATTTTGTTTATAAGACCTTTTCAAAAAAAACTCTAGAATTGTACTACGTGTCACAAGTGTGCACAGAATTCCCATACAAACTAAAATAAGCTCAAATCAATAGTTTAACCGACTTAATCAGTATATTTTCAAATACAAAAGATTGCATTGCTTTTAGAAAGTGTGTATCAATCAAATTTTCAAATTTTCCACATTTTCCAACAACATGTATGACGTGTCACAAGTGTGCATGATCATTTTGATAATAAATTGGTCTATGTCACAAGTGTGTATTGCGATATCCGGGAAACGGAAGCGAGTTTCCAAAATCGGGTTAAAGCATCTTGTAGTGTTTGGTAAGTATAGCAAAACGTCATCATTAACTCATTTTCGACCAAAATGGTCTATGTCACAAGATAGCACACAGCTGACGATTTATTGATATTGTAAGTGTTGAGGTAAATAGTTTTTGCCATAATCTTCATTATTCTGTAGATAAATGAGTCCAAAAACATCAAAAAATGCATTTTTATTTAAATTTTTTGCAAAAAGCGTAGTCGGGGCAAAATGCACCGCTGTGAAGCTCCTTAGTAAAAACAGCGGTGTCATCTAGTGGTGACTAGTAGAAACTGGTTTTACCCGGTGCATTTTGCCCCATGTTGTGGTGCATTTTGCCCCGTTGTTGTAGTGCATTTTGCCCCAATGTTGCGGTGCATATTGCCCCGCATGGTTGTTTGAAATGAATCAAAAATGTTTTTAGAAATTTGATATTTTCGAACAATTTTGAGGTTTTTTAAGACTTTTTTCACATGGATGACGAAGAATAATAGTTGTTTTAGAACATCGAACAAAATTCTTCCACAGTAATGCTGTAATGGTTGAGAAATCACCGTTTTCCCTTAAGGGGTGCATATTACCCCCTCTCCCCCTACATCTCTCTGGTACGAAGTATTCTCGAGTATGCTGTGCAAATCTGGGCACCGCATTACGCAGTTCTGTGTGACCGCTTGAGGAAAGTGCAGAAAAGCTTTACACTATACGCTCTACGTCGCCTGCCCTGGAGGAACCCTGCGTACCTAACAAGTTACGATGACCGCCGAAGATTACTACAATTAGAATCTCTAGAACATCGCCGGATTTTCCTGCAACGTCTGTTTGTGTTTGACGTTCTTACAAACCGAGTAGACTGCCCGGAGATCCGTCAGAAAATGAGCCTTCACGAGCCCCAACGTGCGCTGAGAACCTACCTGCCGTTTAGGATCGCTAGGCACACTACCGTGTACGGACAAAACCACCCGATCGATCGCTGCTGCCGTTATTTCAACCCAGTTTGGTGCTTTTTTAATTTCGACGTGACAAAAGAACTATTTAAAACTAAAATTAGAAACGTGTTGTGATGTACCTTTATGTTTTTAATGTTTTATATCTGTTTATACGTTTAGTTTATAAGTATATACAGTCTGTGCGGCATAATGCCGAAGACGGTGACAAATAAATAAAAAAATACAAATACTTTCCAAAGTTGATTGCACTCTGAAAGGGGAAACAGACTTCATGCTGAACCAGTCACAACAGCTTCCAGGAAACAGAAAACAGATGGCTTACAAATTTCCTGATAAATGTAAAGCTATACTTGCTATGCCACTACAGGATAAAAATAGTTTGTTTGTTCTTCGTGACCAAGTGGGAAGCTCGATAAGTGTTATCGGAAAACTTTTCTTCATCTGGTTCATGCTTCAAGTGGATCTCTGGAAAGTGTTCAAAATTAACATTGCATTGAGTTAGGGTTATGGAATCATGGGAAACTTTCTTTAACTGAATTTTGTAAAATATTTCAAGAAAAATGAGAAAGGGTAAATGTAGGTGAGCTTAACTCTTATTTTGAACCAATTTAAAAAAAGGTGTAATTATTATGTTAAAATATACAGCGTGCTCAAGAAGAAATCCAAGCAAGGTGCAGATTATGACCTTCGGGTAGTTTATCTTTTATCTATGAGATTTCACCACCTGGTTTACTCTTAAAGTAACTAAAGATGAAGGTTTTCAAGTTCAAATTAAAGGTCTATGGATTTATCGAGATTTCGCAGAAGCTGTAAAATCTGCAAAAACTGCAAAAACTGCTATGGGCTGTGAAATTTGATTTAAACAGAGAAATACCGTGAAATCAGGAATATTCATTTTTTTTTTTCACAGTAAAACCGTTGCAATTATTTGTTGAAGTTTATCTCCTGCGAAATTGGCTAAAGGGGGGAAAATAAAAAATAAATACAAACATTTTAATCACAATACATGATTTCATCATTTTAATATTAAAAGTGTTTTTATATGCAATCTACAGTTGTTTTGCGATCATTAATTTTCAAAATATTTAGGTTTTTATAAGGCCGTTGCAAACACTTTTCAAAGTTTATGTCGCACCCCCTTCCCCCTTCAAATTGGCCCGAAAAATCAAAGTGCAAAACACAAAAATTACAAGCCTAAGTTTTTTTGAAAACCAAGGATTGTAATCAATCGGGGCTGGTATAAAACACCCCTTTTCAAAAACCATCGCATGTAATTTCATTTTTTATTTTTTTTTTGTTTGCCCCTCCTCTTAAAAACCGAAAAAACTGTTGTTCTTTTGTTATAATAGAATTAAGACTTAAAAAAACAATACAAACAAAATTATGAATTTCAAGCAATTTTGTCTGAATTTGACAATTTATGTTTTAAGTATGAATCTATTTACATTATCTGAAAAATAAACTCAATCTTTTAAACAAGTGAATGTTTTCGGAAAAAACATGCCAAAATTTCCATTCTCTGAATCCTTCTAAAAATTTCTCCGAACGCGAATCCAGCTGCGTTTCGCTTACTTCCAGTGATTAATTTGTGCCTATTTCGTGGGAAAATTGCTTCGCCACAACGCAATACAGCGGGGTTCGGAAAATTTCCAAACAAGGTGCGTGCAGCCAGCACAGACATAAATCATTTCTGGTTCCATTGACTCCAATGGGGAGCTTTTCCCGCCAAGTGAAAAGAGTGCGATGGATTTTCTAGGATTCATTGTGGTGTGGTCACAAACACAGCCAGAGAGACGCGCACGTTTGTGGATTTATTCTTCTTCTTGTGACTGCCAGCTATTACTCATAAAACGGCACATCCAGCACGTTTTGTGGGGGTGTATGTGTGCAACGGTACGTAAAGCTCAGTCGGGTGTTGATCCAGCCGCAATTTTCACACAATATTTCACACTTGACGCATGATAAGCTCACTTCAAGTTTTTTTTCATTTTTTTTTTTTTTTTTGCTTTCCCAAGAAAATTGAGTTCAATTCAAAGCCATCTGTCAATGCTAGGAAGAGTAATCTCACGACGAAAACAAGGACTCCCTCTGTCTACATGGCATGGCAGTTGTTGTGGTTTCCCTGCTAGTTGAAGCAACGAACTGGCAGTGTTCATCTCCGGACTGTTCCGAGATACATCACTTCGACAGCGCCCATAACCATGTCATGTTTCATGTAGTACATGCCAACAGTCAGAATTTCATGAAGTCGGCCAGCTTCAGACCAATGTTTTGGCACTGGCAGACTGAGCCACTTTCAGCACTCACTGCTGGCTGGCTTGCTGGTGACGATGTTGCCAATGTAGACGGTAGTTGAACATTTTTATGAGACACTCAGTGGTGGCTCGTTGAACTGTAACACTTCGGATTAGTCGGAATTGGGTGCCGGCATGAAAATCGAGTAAAATTCTGATTCTGTAAAATTCTCATTTCATGAAAAAAAAATGAGATTATCTCACGCATCTTTTTTAACATGCCCTAATCGTCTGGACTAATTCAATGTGACACATGACACCAGAACCATATTAGCAACCACCATCAGATCCAGAATTGGCCATGTTCTTGTCCATTAATTATGTCCCAGCGTGGTGAGCATTTCCGGCCTTACCAAGCACCGTATCATTACCAGGCCATATATCCGTATTAGAAGCGAACAAAAAAAAACAAGAAAACAAAAGCAGCCGTGACATTTGTGCTCCCCCCGTGTATTATCGGTTCACTCCCGACGAACCCACGTGACGCGGTCACAACAGTCAACAACAGTTCAAACGTCGCCGTCGGTTCGCGAACAGAAGTGATTTATCACCCCCGCCATGCCTGCCGTCAGAGCCCGGTGCCGTCAAAACAGTCCCATGTCAATGTGTCACACTCCAACTCGTGAGCCTGGGTTTGAGTTGCAGACACGGCCAAGTGAAAAACATGGGAAAAACAACAACAAAAGTGAATAAAATATATGGCCTATTTAGAGCTTCCTTTTAGTGCTTTCCAGGCACCACATTCTCCCGGCCCATTATCGCGGAATAGTAAATAGACGACCATGGGGGCGCAAGCGACTTCTGGTATTTGCTTCAAGAAGTGCTGCCAATTGTTTAGCACCAATAAATTTTAAAAATATGATGTACAGTACAGACCAAGGTACAGCCCATATTAAAACAAATGGTTATTATAAAAAATTGTCAAATTTATTGCTCCAAAAACACAGAGAAAAAAATGATCGAAACCATCAGGAAATGGTGACAGATTTTGTGTCAAAAAAAAAGTTTTATATTACATCAGAAAATTATGAGTTTTCATCAGTTTCTGGTAAATATTCATCAGGTTCACATTTTTACACATTTTCTAAAGTTTAACTTTTCAGCACTTGTTTCGAAAAGTAACACTTTTCAACATTTTTTTTTATTTAAGCGATTTATTGACAAAATACATGAAAATTTTACTTAAAATTTCACTCAATGGGTGTTTTTCGGAATTGCAAAATATGTTGTATGGAACTCGTTGCAAAACTTGATTTTCAGCACTCGTCGTATTTATCCGTACGACTCGTGCTGAAAAAATCCTCTTTTTGCAACTTGTTGCATAGACTACTATTTTCACACTCAAAATTGACAAAATCGCATGCAAAAATCAGAATCCTACACAGAAAAACAATGTTTAATTTTGGATGATTGAAATTTTTATTGGTTGAATATTACCTCTTTTTTGTGTAATTTTACTTAAAAAATGTGTAGAAATGAGAACCTGATGGAAATTCATCAGAAACTAATGAATATTCACCAATTCCTGATGTAATATTATACATTTTTGACACAAAATCTGTCACAATTTTCTGATGAATATTATCATCATTTTTTTTTCTATGCAGTTTTTAAAAATGCACTTCTAGCGATTTCAGCTAATTTTCTTGTCAGTGTTTCCCTAAATCAGAAACATTTTTCTGATCAAATGCAAAATTTACGATTCCAGAAAAAATGGCTTGAACTGCTAACTACACAGAAAAAAAATGATGGTAATATTCATCAGGAAATGGATATTTATAAAATCACACGGAAAAAGAAAATTCCTTCAAGAAAAAAAAATATTTAAAAGAAACCCTTCCAAGATATCATTTGGACGTTTTCATTATTTTTTGTTTTATGATTAAACATTTGTGGGATATTCGAAAATTTCGCACTTTTGGTTCGTCTCATGTTTCGTCCATTACATTCTCTATACAGCATTTGCGGCTATCCAAATAAAAAATCAAATTATTCGAAAATCTATATCTTAGGCAGGATTTTCAGATCAACGGTGTCTTCAGCAAATTTGTATATTTTTATGAAAATAATTCAGAAACAAATTAACTCTAATAATATTTTTTAGAGGGAAGTTTAATCAAGAAATTCAAAAATCTCAGCCAAAAATCCCCTTTATGAAAAACAAAGCAATTTTGAACTGATATGCGAAAAAAAATTAATTGTGCAAAATTACTGTAAAAAAATTAAGTATTTTCAAATTTCAAAATCATACGTGAAACGACTAAGGAGAAATATTCTGACGCTATTTCAACATAAATTCATTAATTTTCAGTGCCTGACAGAATAGCGGATAGGTTTCTTTCTAATGTTAATTCTAATTTAATATCCACAGAGATTGACAAGTAAAATTCCTTTGATGAAGACCTTTTCATCGCTGGTCGCCATAAGTACACGATTACTTTAATCCATTAGAGCTTTTTGCTTTGGTAACATTCTCCAACTGGGATTCAAATTTCCATTGTTGCTTCAAAAATTCAAAATTTTCCCCTGCACGTCCCTTATGCAACCGAATCGAGGAAAAAAATGAAATACATCACTCCAGAGTAACTAATTTGCTCTCAGTCACCGTCACCGTCCCCGGAAGCCAAACGTTGACGCTATCATGCTGACGTTAGTGGAAAAAGTTTCGGAAAAGATTTTTGTTTTCCACTGCTGCTGCTGGAAAAAGTTTGGCGGGAGATTTACGAGGCTCGAGGGATCATTGAACTTTCCTGTTGCCTTCTTTGCGCTCTCACTTTGCACGGTGACTGAAATCTTACTTTTCCGTGAATTGTTTTGCGTGTGCTAACTTGGACTTGAACTTTTTATCCTTCTTTCTTTTTAATTTAGCCAAAGGCAATGGAGTTACTTTCGATTCCGAAGATAAATTTGAAACATTGCCAAATAACTTTGCGTCGCTTTCATAACAAACAAGCATTGACTCTCTCTCTGGCAGGGTTTGATGATCCACTTGGATGCTTTTCGGAGCCGAGCTTTCCATTCAGCAAAAAAGGTTCCTTCGTTTAGTTGTTCGGGGAAATTTAATCATTGCATTGAAATAGAAGAGCCCATACCGAGTGGCATCTTTTTGCTCATTCAAGCAAGCCATTTTCCCTTTTTAATCCGTAGAACTACTCAGCTTTTTTCCTTTCCCAAAAACTGAGTCTATCGAAACGGAACATCCTGTAGTTGCTGGCAGAAAATCATGAATCCGTAAAATTGCAAAAGAGCACCTAGGTCAGCAGGAAAAACGAGCAGCAAACCACTCCAGAAAAGGTGCACCTCGTTGCAACGTTTGTTAGACTGGCCATCATCAGAGACATGTTTGCGAAATGCTTGTTTCAGCTTTTTTTTTTTTTGCTCATTCTATTTTCACCTGACCGGCTGGCCATAAATCCATCCGAAATCTATGCTTTGGAACGGTATAAATTGCTGTGTGAGGTGTTTTGCAAACATTTCCAACTGTTTGGACAGCTTTGAAATGCTACACTATGGTGAAAATTCGGACGAATTTAAAATACACACAGAAACACACAATCACCGAATCGTTTGAACAAATTTATCATACCTCCCTCTCTTAGTTTGGAAAGTTACTCTCCCACTATCTAGCCTACGAGGGAGGGGTGTGATGAAAAACGAGCAACAAATAAATTTGCAGATCTATTTGCTTTTGCTGATTTTCCAAAGCTAGCAATTTATGCTGCTTGCCTGTCGGGGACATGCGAATCGGATTGATTCCACAACAGGCCACTTCTCTGTTGAATGTGTGATAACGTGGTTTGTATGCTGATGAAGAATGGGTGAGCTTTTGGCACTAAATAAATTGAAATGAACTCAGGATAAACCTAAACGTATTTGGATTTTGATTTTAGGATAACAGAGAACATTCGATTTGTATGACCAATCCGCAAAACTTTGTGGGCGTTTTAGTACATGGTGACAAAGTTTTACTCAAATATACTCTTAAAGGTAAATAACGGGAAAATATTTGTGAAAATCAAGAGAATAACTCACTAAAATATTTTCAAAAATACCTGAAATTTTAGCCAACTCACATTAGTTAGTAATCCAATGCGTCGGAGAGGCATAATGTTTATTACATCGTATGTTCCAACCAAATTCAATTCTATCGTGCCAGAACTAATTTTCACATTTTCAATGTCCGAAAAAAACAAACACACACACATGCATTGAAAGGTATAACATAAAGCCATCAGCTTCCCGAGAAACAAGGCCTAGCCCATTCCGAGAAACGTTGTTTCCCCCGGCAGTCTTTTCGTCACCTGCTTATAAAACAATATTTTATGTGCCATGTGGGACCCATCAAATCTATTACGGACTGCCAGTGCTTAAAGAAGTTTTGGAGAAAAAAATCACAATTATAGAAAAAAAGAACTTTGAACGTTTTTTGCAAAGAAGTTTTGCGAAGGAATTATAAGAAAAAAAATGCATTTAAAAAATAACACCGTAAAAAATCATGAGTTTTCACTTCAAGATGTGTCATGTCACGTGTATAAGGTTTAAGGTCTCCGGAATCGCCGTCTTCTGCGAACTCTTAAAAAATGGGCTTAATATTGCTCCAGCCAAACCGTGAATTTGGTGCCAAAGAGGTCAAAGCCATAAAAAAAACGTCCAAAAGGTCATTCTTCTGTAAAATTTGCTGAATTTGCCGAAAAAAAAATACCGTAAACCGGGGTGACTTTGAAAGGATTTCAATTTATTTTTTTGAATATTTTCCAACTGGTAAGGGTTTTCTCAGGATTATTATTTTTAGAACATGTACTAGGGTAGGCCACACAAAGCCCATGCACTATTTTTGAAAAATAAAAATTTTCAATAGTGTTTAGAAAAATAGTTTCGTTAAAAATTCTTATTTTAAAATCTGGAATGACTTTGATAGTCATAGTTTTTCTTGTTAAAATCAGATTAAGGGTGTTCAAACTTTATTTTAACGTCAAATGTACCATCACTTAGTTCGCTAATATAGTTTTAAGGAAAAAAATCAATGTTTTCATTTAGTTAACTAAGTTTATTAGCTTTTTAACAAAATACATATAAATTTTAGGTAACAATGTTTAAAAGTCGGAATTTTTACTTAAATTCGTTAAAACTAGTTTTGTTTATAAAATTATCGATTTATATTGCATTTTTTAACTGAATTCGAAGCATGAATCACAAGTTTTCGTATTGTACATGAAATTAGTTCAGCTGAAACTGCCTGTAAATTTGAAGATTTTTTAGAAGTGTGTTTCAAAAAAACATATTATTTATTATTGACAAACTTATTTTACCTTCTCCTAATGGAAAATTGTCCAAAGAATCCGAAAATGCGTTCCGTTTTCCGATTCAAAATCATGTTCATTGAGAAAATCATGACACTTCGAGAAGTTTGAAATAATGCCTTTCATCAATATTTTCTTAATTGTAGTTAACTAGCTTTTTAAATTTTTCAAAATTTTATGAAAAGTTCTTCTTGAGGTACTTTGAACACTTCTCTACCATGTTCAGTATGATTCCAAACCATTCCGTACGTATTTAATGTGTACTCTTAATTTTGCGGATAAATATCAAACCTATCAAAGTCCCCGGCTATCAAAGTCACCCCGTTTTACGGTACATTTAAAAGCCCACTATTGAGGGTTTAAAACTTCGAAAAACTGGTTAAAAAGGTCAAAATCTATTTTTTTACGTTTATACACCAATTGTTTTGTTTTTTTTCAGCTCTACAATTTTGTACAAAATTGGTACACTCTAAAAAGGAACCCTGCAAAGCAACCAAAAAAACGTTATTTGAAAATGAAAAAAAATGCTTTAAAATAAAAATGACATCTTTCTGACAAGTTTTTCAGTGATTTGTAGCGAGAAACTGTGAAGAGATAGAAATATGGTATCGAAGAGACTTTAGTGTAAATCGGACGCCCGATTTGATGGCGTACTTAAAATTCCGAAAAAATCGTCTTTTTCATCAAAAAAAATAAAAAAAAAAAAGTTTTCAAATTGCTCCCATTTCCCGTTACTCAACTATCAAAAATCGAAAGACATGTCATTTTATAGGAAATTTAATGTACTATTATTTTTTCTGTATTGGCAGATTCAAAAAGTACATTAAATTTCCCATAAAATGACATGTCTCTCGATTTTTGATAGTAACGGGAAATGGGAGCGATTAGAAAACTTTTTTTTTACTTTTTTGATGAAAACTAGATTTTTTCGGAATTTTGAGTACGCCATCAAATCGGACGTCCAATTTACACTAAAGTCCCTTTGATACCAAATTTCTATCTCTTCACGGTTTCTCGCTACAAACCACTGAAAAACTTGTCTTAGTAAAAATCCAGAAAAAGCGTTTGTACCAGCCTTCCGTTACGAGATATAAAAAAAACACCTCAGATTTGTGATCGGAGAATTTTCCTACTTCAATTGTGTTTTAGAACCAAATGCTATAAATTCATTATTTCTGCCAGTTTTTTTTTAATTCGTTAAAATGAATAAACATGCGAACAGAACAAATCTGAAGGGTTTATTACGGAAACAAGATCAGAAATATATTTAAATCCATCTACTCATGTACCCAAAGATAAGCATCATCCTACCCATGTGAAGGACGGCTTGACTCCGTTTACTTTGTTCATTCTTTGCTGGACTTTTAGGAAATAGAATGGCATACGTATTTGGTTGCGCAACAGTATCGGGAACTTTCCCATGAAGCTTTGCACATTAGAGTAGGTTTAACGATAAGGATCTGTCCTTGTTCCTCGTCCTGGACAAAGGGTTATTATTATTAGGACATCGAAGAACCTATTACCTTTTAATATCCAATTTTATTAAAAATAATGTAACAAGAACTTTCTTGAAGGGGTTTGGGCAAATATTTTAAAGTTGGCAGGTGAAAGTGCAAAAACTTTTCTCACAAATCGTTTACTTTTTCACCCGGCTTTTGTTTGTGGTGAAGGCTCACTAAGTAGTCACAACATGAGACGTGGTTGCCAGATCTTCGAATTTTTAAACTCGTTTAGGGAATATATTTTAAAAAGAGATTATTTTTTATGAATGTTTCAATCTTTCAACCTTCCTGGGGTATTGAGAAAATGGCAATTTTTAAAATTTCTTGCACTTTTTTACATAGGAATTTTGAAGTTTTCAAAACAAAAAATGTGTTGCGAAGTGACGCACAAAAAAAATATCTGCAATGATTTTTTTTAATATATAATTATTTTATGGATTTCAGTTAATTCTTGTTTGACACGAACGTTATTTAAATTGAGTTTACATGACTGAAAACTTATTATTATTTTCTCCACTGTGCCACAAAAGCAACATTACTGATGGATTTCAATTTTACCGCGAATTCCGGTGAATAGAATTCGACAATAACAGCAAAACGCACGCAAGGCCCTCCCACACAGTCGGCGGATTTCAAACGAAAGGGGAAGCCTCTTTTCCCAAGAGTTATTTCGCCTGGCCTGGCTGAAAAAAGGACACACGTCGTCGTATGCCGAGTGGAAAATGGAAGAGGTTGTTTGGTAGCGAGTTTTGGGTTTTTTTTACTCTTTCGTCATATGGTATAGATCTCATTCACCCGGAAAAGGGGTTTGTTTAAATTGGTTATGATGCGAAATGTAAACTTCATCTCCGCCGCACAATCACAAAGTATGTCTCCTAGTACTTTCGAGAGGAGCCTTTACAAATATATGTAAAGGATGGGGGGAGGGGAGAAATCCGTCGCCAGAGGATCGGAAATGAGGTGAAGTGTTGGGCAAATATATTGATTTTCCTCGCACAACTCGTAAAAGTTAGTCATGGTCTATGAACTCGGCGAAAAGCTACGCGTTGAAGCGATGATCCTGGCACGCTGCTATTTTTTTCTGTTTGAGTTTTTGGTCCATTTTTACTTTTTGCAGACTCCGCCGTACCACCGCAAAAAAAAGGATCACGTCGGAGATTATTGAGGTTTTATGTTTATTTAGTCGATACGCTGCTGCTGCTGGTGCTGCTTCTCAGGACTCGTGGCGCGCAATTGGAGAGAATGCAAGTCGCCATTGTGGAGCTTAGAAACGTGGAGTTGGAGGAAGCAGGGGGTGAAGCCATAAAGTTCAATTGATTTAATTCACCACACTCCAAAGAAAAGCATTGAGCTGTTTCAAATTTTATGTGCTCCAGACTCGACCGCGACCATTATTTCACTTTCACGTTGGGTGTTCATCTGAGGTAGTGACTGAAGAGGGTTTATAGCGGGCCAAGAGACTAGATCATTAAATTGTAGCCGCGCGACGATGGTTGATAAGTGCCCGTTGAAATTATTGCGCTCGTTAAGGTTTTGTAAGCAGCTAAAATCAGCGAATCATTTGTCACTTGTCGGTGGTATTAATCTCTGTTAGATTGTAACGAAAATGATGGATGGAGCACCTAATACAGATTTTCTGAAACATTATTTTTGCTCTTCTTTGAATTTAACAATTCCTGATCAAACAATTGAAAATCCAGAATGTTATTTGATAGATATTGTATAGGGGTCATTCTCCGCCTACTCACACAGCAGTTGCACCATCCCCTCTTCGATTTCATTGAAACTTTGCTCTAAAGGGTAATTTAGGTAGAGCGGGGCAGGACCCCTTTCATTTCTGTGGATTTTAACTAAGACACGTTTTTCAGTGATTTGTAGCACGAAACCAAGAAGAGATATAAATTTGGTATCGCAGGAACTTTTGCATAAAATTGAACGAGCAATTTAATGGCGTTCTTTTACCTAGTTTTAAAAAAAATTCCCGTTAAAAAAATATTCATTCATATTTCAATCAACTCTCTTTTCGTCTTTCATACTCGAGGGCGAAACATATTTGCTGGATTCGAAACATGACTTGTATTTTTCTTCTGTCGAATAAAAGCATACACAGGAACAGAAATCTTTACGCAAATTCAATTTGCATTCCGTATCATTATTCTTGGAAATTTCGAAGGAAGATGGAAAAAATATGATTGCTTTTTGCAGTCTTGCAAGCTTCGTTCTTTGATAATTAATTTTCGAAGAAGTTCTAATCAATTTCTAATCAGAATTCAAAGTGAAATTTTCTTGGAATTAACTCTCAAATACAAGTTAGCAAAATTATTAGCTCTATCGTATTAGCAAGGATCAGACACGTAGGAGATGAAATGCCATATTTTTCCCCATCAACAAATTTGATTAAGCCAATGACTACAGGGTTTGATAGTTGACTGAGTTTTTTCTTCCTCAAAAAACAAGAGAACGAACGAATAAGCCGATTCCACGGATGAAAAAATTTCCCCCATACACCAGCTAAGAACTGAGGATGCTCCATTGAGGACATTGTCCACAAGCTTGTTGACTTCCTGTCCGGGGTCAACTCTTGCATCGCCAGAGAAGATGCACCGAGCATGAATAATTCCACATGTGTATGCAAATCCTAGGATTTTCTTGCCCCCGTTTATTTACGGGATTGTGAAACTCGATAGTTCCCACTCTCTATGGACACCATTGAAAAAATTTAAAAATTAAATATAAAAAATAAAAATGTTAATTATTTTGCAGGGAGATTATTTCTGAACCATCATCTTTTATATTTTTTGTGAAAATTATATCGATCGTTTTTGACTTTGTACAGATTCCGACTCGGTGGGGAATTTAGAAGGCCAATTCTTTGGTGAGTAAAGTGGATGGTCACCGCAACCGTTCGAGGTCTGGCCTGGTCAATTGTGGTCGAATGCTTGATTGTCGTTATTGTTCCGGGCAGGATCACATACTGAGCTGAGGTTTTTGATTTTTTTTTAGATTTGTTCTACCGGATAGAGGATTCCTGAGTCCAGGGAAAATGTATGCCGACGCACAAGAATAAATACGATTAGGCACGGTTGTGTGCACAATGTTTCGTATAGCTGTCGGAACTTTTCCAGCTTTGGCATAAGGTCAAGTTGCATCTTGATGTTTGACACAAATGCTGAATTTTTCATGCCAAGTGGTCACAAATAATTTAACTTAATGGTTCGTTAGCCACAGTCTTTGGTGGTTAAGAATTAATCCCTTTATTTTTTATTAGCTTAAAACAGAAATTAGCGACAGCTAGACTAAGCGTCTATGTTTCAAGTGTTTGTTGCGTCTGAAGGGTTGATTTTGAAGCGATTTTGACAATATCTAACCAACGAATTTGAAAGGACTCAAATTCACACAATCCCATTAGCGTCGAAATACTGCATCATAAGTAGGTCTCCAGTGACATCCTTAAATCTGATTAATGAATTTGACCTCATTTTTGGCGGATTAATTTCCCACATGATCATCGCCCATATGATAACAGAGTATTTGAGGGTCAGGAAATCTTCCCATGTCATGCTGATACGGCCAAACAAAACGAAACCTCCCCAAAAGTCGAAATGACCAACAGTCCCTGGAACCCGGACCGACAAAGACGACTGTCACTCAAATTAGCAATCTTTTCTTCTTTTATACGGGGAGGGCTCTTGGTCTCGTCTCACTCGAAATGATTATCATTACAAGTGATGATGCTGGCTGACTGGCCGACTTTGCCTTTGATGACGACTATCCTTGACATGCTGAGCGCTTCCCTTCTGGATCATGCCACCAGGCCTTAGGACTGCCGATCTTCCCATTCCCTACTTAGGGGAAAACTATCTAATTTTTGGAAATAAACTTTGAAGTTAAATAATATGTTTTCAGTTTGTTTTTCGATATCAAAGACTTATTCGTCCACTTTAAACGCATGATGAAAATAGGTGCATTTCCCCCTGCTACAACATAATCGCTTTTCTCATCTTTATAATCCATTTCAGGCGAGCCACCCACACACACACATATGCCACCGCCACACAGCCACGGTTGATTGAGGCCAGCCACCACAAACATGGTCAGTGTGGCGACGGCAACGGCGGCTGGAAGGTTCGCATGAGCCACCACAAATTTATCTAGATTCAATAAAGGACCAAGACTCGAAGCTTTCATCCTGGGTTCAGGGAAAAGAGCACCATCGAGCTAACGATAGTGGCCACACTCCTTCTATAGAGTCATAATGAATGAAGGAAATTGCCCTAAGCTGAGCATCTTCTGGAAGGCGTGCTAATTTTGAGTTGAGTACAATGCGGGATTCAGCACGTTTCTGCCGATATTTAAATCTTGTTTAATTTTGGATGAAGAAAATTGACTGATTCACATACTTACAATCTATTTAACTTCTACTTATCATTTAAGCCAATGCAAGTATTTTCAAAGTTTTTGTCCCTTGGCTCTGGCCGGGGAACTAAAATTTTTGTATTTTTGTATTTTTGTATTTTTGTATTTTTGTATTTTTGTATTTTTGTATTTTTGTATTTTTGTATTTTTGTATTTTTGTATTTTTGTATTTTTGTATTTTTGTATTTTTGTATTTTTGTATTTTTGTATTTTTGTATTTTTGTTTTTTTGTATTTTTGTATTTTTGTATTTTTGTATTTTTGTATTTTTGTATTTTTGTATTTTTGTATTTTGTATTTTTGTATTTTTGTATTTTTGAATTTTTTTTTTGTATTTTTGTTTTTTTGTTTTTTTTTTTGTATTTTTGTATTTTTCTATTTTTGTATTTTTGTATTTTTGTATTTTTGTATTTTTGTATTTTTGTATCTTTGTATTTTTGTATTTTTGTATTTTTGTATTTTTGTATTTTTGTATTTTTGTATTTTTGTATTTTTGTATTTTTGTATTTTTGTATTTTTGTATTTTTGTATTTTTGTATTTTTGTATTTTTGTATTTTTGTATTTTTGTATTTTTGTATTTTTGTATTTTTGTATTTTTGTATTTTTGTATTTTTGTATTTTTGTATTTTTGTATTTTTGTATTTTTGTATTTTTGTATTTTTGTATTTTTGTATTTTTGTATTTTTGTATTTTTGTATTTTTGTATTTTTGTATTTTTGTATTTTTGTATTTTTGTATTTTTGTATTTTTGTATTTTTGTATTTTTGTATTTTTGTATTTTGTATTTTTGTATTTTTGTATTTTTGTATTTTTGTATTTTTGTATTTTTGTATTTTTGTATTTTTGTATTTTTGTATTTTTGTATTTTTGTATTTTTGTATTTTTGTATTTTTGTATTTTTGTATTTTTGTATTTTTGTATTTTGTATTTTGTATTTTTGTATTTTTGTATTTTTGTATTTTTGTATTTTTGTATTTTTGTATTTTTGTATTTTTGTATTTTTGTATTTTTGTATTTTTGTATTTTTGTATTTTTGTATTTTTGTATTTTTGTATTTTGTATTTTATTATTTTAGTATTTTAGTATTTTAGTATTTTAGTATTTTAGTATTTTTGTATTTTTGTATTTTTGTATTTTTGTATTTTTGTATTTTTGTATTTTTGTATTTTTTGTATTTTTGTATTTTTGTATTTTTGTATTTTTGTATTTTTGTATTTTTGTATTTTTGTATTTTTGTATTTTTGTATTTTTGTATTTTTGTATTTTTGTATTTTTGTATTTTTGTATTTTTGTATTTTTGTATTTTTGTATTTTTGTATTTTTGTATTTTTGTATTTTTGTATTTTTGTATTTTTGTATTTTTGTATTTTTGTATTTTTGTATTTTTGTATTTTGTATTTTTGTATTTTTGTATTTTTGTATTTTTGTATTTTTGTATTTTTGTATTTTTGTATTTTTGTATTTTTGTATTTTTGTATTTTTGTATTTTTGTATTTTTGTATTTTTGTATTTTTGTATTTTTGTATTTTTGTATTTTTGTATTTTGTATTTTTGTATTTTGTATTTTTGTATTTTTGTATTTTTGTATTTTTGTATTTTTGTATTTTTGTATTTTTGTATTTTTGTATTTTTGTATTTTTGTATTTTTGTATTTTTGTATTTTTGTATTTTTGTATTTTTGTATTTTGTATTTTTGTATTTTTGTATTTTTGTATTTTTGTATTTTTGTATTTTTGTATTTTGTATTTTTGTATTTTTGTATTTTTGTATTTTTGTATTTTTGTATTTTTGTATTTTTGTATTTTTGTATTTTTGTATTTTTGTATTTTTGTATTTTTGTATTTTTGTATTTTTGTATTTTGTATTTTTGTATTTTTGTATTTTTGTATTTTTGTATTTTGTATTTTGTATTTTTGTATTTTTGTATTTTTGTATTTTTGTATTTTTGTATTTTTGTATTTTTGTATTTTTGTATTTTTGTATTTTTGTATTTTTGTATTTTTGTATTTTTGTATTTTTGTATTTTTGTATTTTTGTATTTTTGTATTTTTGTATTTTTGTATTTTTGTATTTTTGTATTTTTGTATTTTTGTATTTTGTATTTTTGTATTTTTGTATTTTTGTATTTTTGTATTTTTGTATTTTTGTATTTTTGTATTTTTGTATTTTTGTATTTTTTTATTTTTGTATTTTTGTATTTTTGTATTTTTGTATTTTTGTATTTTTGTATTTTTGTATTTTTGTATTTTTGTATTTTTGTATTTTTGTATTTTTGTATTTTTGTATTTTTGTATTTTTGTATTTTTGTATTTTTGTATTTTTGTATTTTTGTATTTTTGTATTTTTGTATTTTTGTATTTTTGTATTTTTGTATTTTTGTATTTTTGTATTTTTGTATTTTTGTATTTTTGTATTTTTGTATTTTTGTATTTTTGTATTTTTGTATTTTTGTATTTTTGTATTTTTGTATTTTTGTATTTTTGTATTTTTGTATTTTTGTATTTTTGTATTTTTGTATTTATGTATTTTTATATTTTTGTATTTTTGTATTTTTTTGTATTGTCTTCGTTGGGCTTCAAATAATTAATTGAGTGGTCTCTACTTCCTCAAAATAAACCTCAAAAAACACTCCCCAGCAACCGACCAAATCAATTTCACTACTTTACGGTGTTCCCGTCGTAGCGTTTCCCTGCTGGATCGGAGCATCAATTACCGGTCATACCGCGGACGTCACAAACTGGCCACAGACCGGGAAGCGTTCCGTCCTTCCCGCGTTGGTCAATTCCATTATTTCCACCCAAAATAAAGACAGAGAGAGTGGAAGAGAATAAACAAAAATTATCGAACCGTGACTAAAAGGTTTCCTTATTACTCCATTCTTGTGTGGTGCCCTCGCGGTGGTGGCCTCCGTACGAAACCCAAACCAGCACCAACTTCACAATTCATGGGTGTTCAGGACACACATCCCGAATGTCACATCGCACGGAAAATTCCACCCAATTCTGAGCTGCTGGACGACCCGAAAAAGCGGGTTTCCCTTCGAAAACACGCTCCAGGAAACCGCAAAAATCTATCAGGATGAAATGGGTTGGTGGATGAAGAAGCGGCCAACCTTGACCTTTAAACTTGGCCTGAGTTACGTGACGCGGTGGAGTTCCACCGCGGTGTGCGTTTTCCCGCCCACACAAATTCAGAACCGGGTGCCCGCCAACCACCAGGCCCTCGTTGGATGTCAAAGTTATTCCAATAGTTGCAACTTAGTCGTCGACATAAAATGCAGAATCTCTGAGTTTCCAAAGGCCACAATTTTCAAAGCTATCAAGCCGAAGAGCGAGCATACATTGTGTCGTGGTTGAGGTCTCTTGTCGTAGGTCGCCATTTGTTTGAAAATAGTTGAAAATTAAATCTTAATATAATGTTTAATACACACTCCGACAGGACTTTGTCTCTATTATCGAACTATGCAAGCTTTGTAGAACGTTTGTTTACATTTTTGAGCATGATTCCAAATGATAATAACTTTGAATTTAACCCATAAAAATTATCAAAATACAATAAACTGGTAAGAAATCAATTATTTTTAATTTAAAAACAAATGAATTTTTCTCTTATATTCCCTCATTTTTTTAAGTTTGGTAAAAAATTGTTAATATCTATGAAAATATTCGAAAATCTGTAACTCGAAAGATTTTTGACGAATTAATAGCAGAGAAAAATTTCTTCAAATTACCTTTTTATTCATGTTAATCCAACTACGTGCTTTTTTGGCGCATATTTTTTTGTGAAGTATTTGAAAAATTACTTATCAATGTTAAAGACAGTTTTGGTGTAAATAAAAGTTACTTGACCTCGCAAGTGAAATTAACAAATGCATTAAAAAGTGTTAAATTGAATTTTACAACAACAGAGCACGACACAGACATCATGCATTGCAGCCCAAACAAAAAACTTTCGTCCCCGAGATCCGGGTGGGATCTTTTGGAAACATTGTTTCGATATCGATTCGCCCGTGGACTTGAACGCTCGCCGGTTGGTTCCCAAGCCTGGCAGGATCGTTACCATAATCATACCCATAAATTGGCCGAGCGCGCGAGTTCGATGCTGGGGCGCTCTCCTCTTTCGTTGGCTGGGGAAAACTTTTATCTCTTTTGTTTCAATTTCTTTCTTTCGTTTTTTTTTTTGCAATTTTTTTTTTTTGAGGATTCTGCGAACCTTGCAACTGTGTGGGTGTTGTGGGGTGGATTGGATAAAATGTATTCGAAAGACTTTTTGCATTACATACCATATTTAAGTGTTATTTTCAAATTATGTAGTTCTGACATAATGAAAAAGTCGAAAGTCAAAGTCACGTCCCAAACGAAAGTTTAGCTTTGATTTGAAAAAAAAACGTAATTTCTGAACAAAACATGTTCACGGAACGCTAGCGCTTTCTTCGTATTGACCTGTCCCTCGCGTTACCTTTTGCGTAGTCACAGAAATTCATCGTGTGGTTGTCAACCCAGTTCGCGCACTTGGCGCTGGGCGGATGACTGTATTTTTCGGTCAGCTGAATCTCAACGCACTTCACACACCGGGATGAGAGATTGAAACTTCCAGATCCGTGACTGAATTTTTGACATCGATGACATTTGGCGGCGTCAACCGGATTCTTTAGTGTTCAATCGCCACGTCACAGCGATTTGCCATTTTTCAGAGAATATTCGAGACCCTAAAAAAACTTGTCGACGCAACTAACATATCCAAAACAAAAAATGTAGTGGTTGAATTGAAATGTTATGAATTTTCAATTTTAACAACTCAGTATTGATACTATGCAACACAGAAAAAAAAATAATGTAAATTTGGACGCTGTAATTTTGGAAGGATAAATATTACCGCTTTTATGATTTAATTTTACCTCAATTTAGACTGAAAATGTGACATTGCACCAGAAAAGTGGTAAAATTACACATTTTCAGAGGTAAAATTACACCTTTTTTCTGACATAAAAGATGTACCCCTTCCCAGATGTAATATTACCATGATTTTTTTTTTCTGTGAACCTAACCCTACTTTCCCCCAGTGTATGTGATCAACAAGGATTTACCCATGTTTCTTATCCGCATATCGCGCTTGCCAGTTTACTTGTACGGATTAGCCCAGCACTTTGCAACACACCCAACCAAGCATCGTATCGTTTCGTCCTGCTGTGTGGGTGTATGTTTGTAAGCCTGGCGTAAGATGGTGGTCACGAAGAAATTTAATCGGCAAAGTTGTGAGTGGATGTAAAGGCAAATATGAAAATCCCTGGAACAACATTCTCGAAAATCCTCGATAAAAAGAGATCCCGGATCCCGTTTGACAACGAATAAAAATAACTCTTGAAGAATCAATACCTGATATCAATGTTCTTTGATGCGGGAACAATATTTGCTGGAAAAATAAATTCCAACAGGTGGAATTTCAATACGTTGTTAGTAATCCTGAAGAAAAACTTGATGAAGTTGAATGGAAAATAAAATAAATAAAATTTAGTATAACATATAACATCTCAATTTTCTTGACAAACACTCGAAACAAACATCGTGATATCCCACCATACGGAACACATAATAATAAGATTCTGAAGTATGAAGTTATTTACTACTCCATCAAAGCCATTCCCATCATCATCAACACTCTCAGGAATTTCTATTAGCGTTCCTCTCTGCCATGCGAGAAGCTGTATTTCATCTTCAACATATTTACATTTTCGGGCAAAATGGGAGCGAAAAAGCGGGTTGTTGGATACACAGACACATTTTGCCCCCACCGGAAAACGCGGCCAAAAAGTTAATATAACCAACCACGTTGCCGCTCTTCCATGTTATTTACTCGGCGCGAGGGATGCTGCCGCCACGGTCGAAAAACTTAAGCAAGTGTCAAAGTGGCAACGGCAAGTTGGCACAGTTTTCCGCAAAATAATATGACCAACCCCGGCTGCTGAAAATGGGTGTCAAACTTTGGTCCACCGCCGCCACCACCACCAGTTAGCCATCATCGTCTTAAGAGCGGGCCAACACACATGGCGTCAGAAACTGGGAAGGAAGTCTTTAATATATCGGCATTTTTTAAGTTTTTTTTTTTGTTTCTTCAAGATTTGATAATTAATTTGAAGTTTTTTTTAAAGCAAAACAAAACTCTAGAGTGAAGATGAAACATAATAGCTTATAAGACCTTTTAAAAAAAAACGCTTGATTACTTTTCTCTTTAAGCCACTGTATTTCAGCAACCAGAGGTCCAATCTTCAATGTAAAATTTTCTGAACTATTACAAAAATATTTTCAAAAAATGGTCACTCATGGTCACTTTTTTTTAAATCGAAAAACTGCAAATATTTCACTAGTTCAATTCAATTCAATTCAGTTTTATTGGTGAATAATCAAATTACAATAAGTTAGCTTTACGTACATTACAGAGTTTTTGAGTTCATTTCAGCTGTGTTTTGCATCATAGTTCGTTTCTGAGCAATTGGAAATGTTAAATAAGGCATAATCAAATGTAAGAAAAGTTCAAAAAAAACTTACAAAATTGCTAAGGAAAGGGATAGAGTGAGAAGGAAAGCTTAAAATTAGATCACAGTAAAAATTATCTATTGTAGATGTACTTAATCATATTTCACTAGTTATATCTTGAAAACGAGGCACTTTATATAAAAAAAATGTAAAGTAAAATTAGGTGAAAAAAATGTCATTTCGCGCCAACTGGCACACCACTCGAAATGCACTTTCTCTGATCAAGCTCAAATTTATTGGAACTATTGATACTATCAAAACATGTATGAATCCCTATTTTAAACCAAATTGGACCACCCCTTCTTTTTTGGCACCGCCTCAAAGTTATGCGATTTTCGTCATTTTTTCAAAAAAAACCTCTTTTTTCAAATGGCCACATCTCGAAAACAAAAAATGATAGAACAAAACTCGAAAGCTTTTTTTGGAGAAAATTGGACGCTGGCGTCATCAGATTTTTGATTGGAATCAAATTTTGATGCATTTTGCGCAATTGAAAACTTTACATGCAATTTTGTCATGTTTCGATAGTATCAATAGTTCCACCAAAATTTAGCTTGATCAGAAAAAGGCGATTTCGAATTTCGAATTTGTACTTTTTTGTGTACAGTTGAGGCGAAATATATATGGGTCATATATGAATTTTCGATTTTTTCCAAAAAATCACTATTTTTTCATTAATCATAACTTGACGGCAACATTTTTGACCATATTTCTCTTAGCACAAAAGTTTCGGGGTTTGGTTCCCTAAAACATATCAAAATATCTTTGTAAAAAAAGTTAATTGAGAAATCGGCACGATTTTTTTCCGTGTGCCTATATTCTCTTAACAGTCCTCATCAATACCTACCATTTTGCCGAATACACCAAATTGATCTGGTTTTGGATCTCTTAAACACATGAAAAAAAGTTTTTTTTGTGAAAAAAAAGATCGGAAAATTTCACGAATGTTTCATATTTTAACATTGATAATCGGACCATAAGTTGCTGAGATATCGACATTAAAAAATGGTGAGTTGTTCTGGTGAGACTCAAAAAAACTTCAATTTTCGTGTTTCTTTTTCTTAAAGCGGCTGTATCTCAGCAACCCTAGGTCCAATCTTCAATGTCTCTTAAACAATTTTATAGCAAATTTTCTGAACTTTTCAAAAATTTTATTTTAGAAATGGTCACTCATGATCACTATTTTTAAAAATCGAAAAACTGCAAATATTTCGCTAAAATCAAACTTTCGGTGGCTATATCTTGAAAACGGAGCACTTTATCAAAAAATCTGTAAAGTACTTTTCGATTGCAAATTCAATTTTGCATTAAAAAATAACGTCAAATTTGTTTTTGCATGAAATTTCGATTTTTTCCAAAAATCACTATTTTTTCAAAAATTCATAACTCGGCGGCAGATTTTTTGACCATGTTTCTCTATGGCTCAAAAGTTGCGGATTTTTGTCCCCTAAAACATATCAAAAAATCTCGAAAATCAAAAAATACATATTTTGGGAAATTGAGTTTTTGTGAAAAAAAAGTTGATTAAAAAATTTGCAATTTTTTTTTTCCGTGTACCTATTTTTTTCTCAATAGTCCTCAACAATACCTACAACTTTGCCGAAGACACCAAATTGATCAGAAAATTCACTCAAAAGTTACAGCTGTTTGAATATTTACATACCATTTTTGTATGGACAGTAGCCAAAATTGTATGGAGACTTGTATGGGTGAACCAATGACACAAAATAGCTTATTTGGTCATAGGGAAGGCCCCCACAAAGTTTGAGCACAATCAAAAAATACAAAAAATAAAAATGGTCGAAATCGGCCGATTTCGTAGAGAGTTGCTCATTAATAAAAAATAACGAAAAATCAAGAAAAAAAAAGTTGCGAGACTGTAGAGATTTTCTCTGACCTCTTGCGTTTAATTTTTTGTAGTTACTGAGAAACCAGCTGTGGCTTGAAAAAAAACTTTGAAAAGCCCAAAAAATTTAGGAAAAATTGTTCTTACCATTTTTTTTTCAGCATTTAGTTGCTTTAAAATAAAATAAAAATGCTAAGGATATTTAATGAGGAATACAACATTTTCCATTTTTCAAGCCTTGCCTAAGAAAGCAGAACGACGCATCGTTCGACTGAAATAAACTTTAATAAACAGAACGCGAGAAAATCGCTCCCTAAAATGGGGTCCACCAGAAACCCCTACAGTGGTGGGTGGGAAACTTTGGAAGGGCGGAGGCGTTCGTCGGGGGTTGGGCGATGATGACTCTTGGCGCTGTTTGTAATGCTGATGATGATGCTCCGGCTGCATGATAAAATGATAGCATCGTCGTCGTTGTCGTGCCACGGGCCATCGCGGTGGAGGAAATGGAAAAGTGGAAAACTACTACTATAATACTACACGCAGCAGTGACTGCCAGTCAGTCGGCTAGCCCTAGCCCCGTCTAAGGAGGGAGAGATTTTCGATAAAACTTTTCACGACAGTTTTTTTTCCGCTTGTACCACCCATAAGCCTAACCCCGAACTCCGCCCCTCTGGTCGGGAGTTTGCCCACCCACAACTGGCACGCACTTTAACGGGGGGTGAAATGGCGGTTGTTTGCTCTGGGTATTCATTTGCCACAGGAAATAATGGGTTCGCCGTCTGGGCCAGATATTCGTTTGATACAGGTTCGAAAAGTGTATGCACCAAAATGCTGTGTGCAATTAGTTTGCGTTGGAAAAGTTGGATAAATTGTTTCGTAGACGAAAAACCGCAGTGAAAATTAACATTTCAACGAAAAATATGCAAATGGAGAAGTTGCATTTTTTTGGTTTCCTTTGTGGCTTGTGAATGTAAGTGAAAATGTCACAATCAACATTTGGAGACAAACTTTAAAAATAATGTAGTCAGGATCAAATGGTTTTTCTCCAAAGTTTGTATGAAGAATTAGTGCATATTGCTTGCAATTCCTAAGACGAACTTCCCTAAAAGTTGGGAGAAACACAAAAGGCATAAATTTGATAAACGTTTCCAGATCCTGATATGTAGAGGTGCATACCATTCTACGCCACCAGTCTGGCCCAATATGTGTGTGTGTCTATGTGGGTGTATGTGAAGAGCATCTCTAACTCTCTCCCATAACTCAGCAGCTTAGCAAAAATGGGTCACACAACATTTGCTCCGAGCAAAACGTGTCGACGGTCGTTTGACGGCGAGCTCAGCTGAAGCTGAAATCCCAAATCGATGACACTATCCAGGATCTTTAACTATTCTTTCGTCGTTTCCATCAGGCTAAACCGACCACCTCCTGCTTCATCCTTCCAGTTCATCCCAATCTCCACGCTTCAACTCCAAGCGCTGCAGTCAAAATGGGGTGTAACGTTTTTACAGTAGAACGCCGACGATTTGACACCGACTAAATTGCATATTTTGAATTTGTAGTACGCTGGATTGACATATCGTCGTTGTCATGCTATGTTGTGGCACGTGATTCACAGATCCCCGAAATTCGATTTCAATCCTGAGATATAAAAAAAAACGAAACACCTCCTTACATTTTTGTCACTCTTCATATACAAGTAGTTTAAATCTTGTCGTGCTATCTTGACACACCCTGAAAATTGATGTTAGTGTGACAACTGGCCAAGAGGATTTCAAGTCAGAACGCGTTTGACACACGTACAAGACCGACTACCGTAAACATTTGTAATTATAACTCGGGACTCCGGCAACCAATTTCAACAAAACTTCGGGACAATGCACAGAATGGTCAAACGAACAAAACGTGTTTGTTATTGTTTACATTTTCGGTCAAACGATGAAAAACTTTTTTCTCGGAAAGTCAAAAAAGCAACATGCGACAAGATCGAATTGTAATGACCATGTGCAGAACTATTACTTTTTCGATCAAACTTACGGAAACTTCTTAACACTGGTACGCCCAACGCATGTCCAACTTACACGGACGCCCAAGCCTCCCAAAAAAGGTAGAACGGTAACCTCAACTCGCTGGTTCTCGGGCATTACTCAGCCAATCGTGATGATTCTTGTTTCCAGTGATTTGTAAGAATGTCTAGATGATCCTTAAAATTTTGCAGAACTTGATTTGAACAAATCTGTAATTTCCGCGACCGAAAACATCGTTCCACCTTTTTTAAAACAACTGCCTCCGCGGAATTTTTGGCGATTTTTTTTTAAACGCGAAAAAAAAAGTTGGAACGATGTTTTTGATCGCAAAAATTACAGATTTGATCAAATTAAGTTCTGCAAAGTTCTAGAATCATCTAGACTGCCCATAATTGAAAATTCGGCTATTATGCCAAATCAAGTATTCTGAGAAAAACGCGTTTTAGAGTTTGTCACAAAATCTCTGTCAAGGCAATTTCCCATAAGAGTCGCATATTAGCCGTTTGGTTTTTCGCATCGGCAGCCAAATCTTAACACTATTTCAGTGAAATTCAAGTTCCAGGAGATGCGTTGGAACATCCTCTACCACCTGGTGCTAATATCTCGTTTTTGCCAAAAGTGGATATTAGCCGTTTTTTCAATGGTGGGCAGTAGACATCCTAACAAATCACTGGAAAGAAGAATCATCTTGATTGGTTGAGTTATGCCAGAGAACCATTGAGTTGAAGTTACCGTTCCAACTTTTTTGGAGCCTTGGGCGTTGGAATGTTAATAAAATCCAATCGAGCGAGACTTTAACATACATTGTCAAACCAGCCAAGCTTTACTGTATCAACCCTCTACAATCCAACTCTTCCTCTAGACCGGCTTCAATCTAAAAATTCGCCAATCGCCAATCAAATTTTCAACCAATTTTTGATCTTCAAAAATCATTGGCAAGAAGAACTCTTAAAATTTAAGAAAATTCTAAGGTTGGAAGTGTGACTTGTTTTATGTGACTTTGCCAATGTTTTAAAAAATGTCATTTTTCCTAGGGTCAACTTTGGCTGTGTTTCTTACTAACATTTCCTCTATATTATGTGAAAATAAGTATGCAGTAATTTTTGTAGTATACCAGACTATGCCTCTAACCATTTTTTTACAATTTAAACAACAATGATATCGTTATATAGTAGAAAATGTGAAAAACAAACTTAACAAGATAAATGCAAATAAAACTACTAAAAATAAAACAAGAAAAATACAAAATAAGAGAAGTAAAGTTTTTCGTAGAACAAAAATTGCTCAAAATTAAATAATTTTCGAAGAAAAAAAATGGACAGTAGAGGGTTAAGGTATCCCTGTGTGCAACGTGACGCTTTGGACCACCCCCACTTAAAGTTAAGAGTGTTGCTTCGAAGTAGTAACCAGCTAAAGTGAGAAGAAAAAGGGACTGGATTAAGTGAACGATTCAATTCCAAAATCGCGTGACGACTGGACAAGAAAGTTAAGGAGCAGCACCAGGGGGGGGGGGGGGAGAAAAAAAGGAAAAGAACACCGCTTAAGGTACAACACCGTCGTTTAGAGGATCATTATTGACCCATTTATTTTAATATCACCTTTTTCGAGCAGCGCCGTCACACTTCCGTGAACGAGAATGTAATTGTTATGGGACGACGACGGGAAGAAGACGGAAAACGGTTACGGAAAAACTTGTGACTGTTGCAGGCTGTGCCGTCATCGCCCCCCAAACGCAAGGTGGGAGTTGAGGCCACCCCGTGGCAACGTGCCTGCCAGTGAAAGGCGTGTGCTTTACATTAAGAGTGGCTGCCAGGAAGGGAACCTGCCAAGGCTGCGGGCACAACACAGTAAAATCCATACGGTTTTACCGGAGAAGGGTGGAACACCAACTCTGGTAAGGAGACCGCGAGCTTGGTAGGGTAACAGCTGTAATTGTTATTGAATTTGAGAAAAAAAACATTTTGAAAATCATTTTAGAAAAACAAAATAAATATTTTCTGCAATCACAAAATTACAGAAATTTTTCGTTTCATTAAACAACTTTTCAAATACACCTCAAATATTTTTCAATGAACTAAGATGAACTTTAAATGACGTGTGCATTAGAAGCCAAAGCGTAAAAAATATTTGTTACGCTCTGATGGGTTACATATTGGGCGTGTAATGCTATATGCTATTACATGAAATAACTTGCATTTTTTTTTTTTTTGTTTATTGGTAACAATAGCCTGTTAGTATACATAAGATTATCGTGTGAGCAGCAGCGCCGGAAAGATGGATTTTTGTGGCGTTCTTTTTGTGCTGTATTCGTGATCGTGTTCATGTCGAATTATGTGGAAGGTGCGAAGCCGCGTTTTAGGATTCTTGTGTCTTTGTTGTTTTATTTGTGTTTCCATCTGGAGTATTAGTTTTAAAATTATTTTCATTTTTTACAGCTTCCTGGAATTATTTTAAATCAAATGTTTACATGTAAATTTGTCTACTCACTATATGATTTATTTAAATGTTCATATTATTCCTTATCCTATTCCTTTCCTGTAATATACCATCTCCTCATACCATATATGATCAAATTGCTTAAATTAACGAAACTTTCTAAAACAGCATGGGAACCATCTGGAGCATTTATATTTTAAATAACTGTTTTTTACAGCTTCCTGGAATCATCTTGATTGTATTTATTATATTTATTATATTTATTTTATTTACTATATTTATTATATTTATTATTTATCATTATTACAAAACTATATGCTTATTAGATAATACACTACAGACTCACATTTACACTTACAAACATTCAAATCATTAAATACATTACGCACTCAACCATTTTCATCGGCCCGATGAAATTCCCCTAACCCCCATTCCAAACCTCCCAAAAATATTCCGTTCACTTTTAAAAGTCGCATGGGTTCCCTGCACTTTTGCCACTAGTGAACAACAAAAACATCCCCTCCCAAATCCCCACGGGACTGTATGGGCGTAGCCTTGGAGCACAGTGTGGAAATTTACGTTCTTAGATATTCTTGGTTGTACCGGGCAGCAATCAAATTGTCTAAGAATATTGAATTGACCATTGTGGCACCCCCTACAGCGTGGTGCAGACCCGTTATGCTATGCTATGCTATGCTATGCTATGCTATGCTATGCTATGCAATAGCCTGTTAGTATACATAAACTGTGCAGCAGGTCAAGAATTTAAACTTAACAAAAATTTATTCAGAATCCAAAATTTACACCACAGCCTTTTACAGGCAGTGGAATGCCACCTTCATAGTCACGAACGTTACCCTAGAAAAGCAACAAGTTGCGACTGACGTCTGAGACGTCTTGTTAAAGTAAATTTTCACTGCCACGTGCAAATCTGCGGCACAAATGGTAAAATGGGGTCCCATTTCCCGGATGATTGAACTGATTCACAGCAGTTTAAGACATCTGCTTCCGCCTCCAACGTGCCTGACACCTGTTTCAAACCACAGTACAATTTCACGCTACTTTAATGTTTGTTTCAATGCGATTCGTGTCATAATTTCACACCCTTGTTTTGGGGCGCGAATGGAAATGTACCCCGAAAGTTGTAACGACCTACGATGATACGTTCCATATTACGTTCGACCCACCCTGGCCCCTCGCAAGCTCCACGTGCGTGCGTGAATGGAATAATAACACGTGACACAAAAATTCATCAAATCCCCGACCGACACTTTCAGCCACTGGCAAGCTGCCGACATTCACGGCGACGGGTGCCACCGTTACCGTAAACGTCGTCGTCGCCACCGTCGGACTGGCTTTTCCGTAATGGCAATAAAACTTACTATCTTATCATCATCCCTCTGATCCTTACTGCTTTTCGTAACTCAATGAACAATGCAACACTGCGCATGCCCTTCCCGAAGGACACTCAATAACTCATTCACGAACGGTAACACACCCTTTGGAAGTAGCTCTCGGATGAATCACGATGTTACCGTGTCACAGCTGCTGACCACATGGGACCACATTTTAGGCGCGCCGGTTGGAGCCTTGGAACTCACCTTAACTGGGGCACTTGTGTCACGCACGTATCGGTTGGGTTTTTGGTGGTATCTGGTTCGCGTTGGATCGGAAGTTATGCTGTAGCGAATTATGATAGCAGTTTTGATTAGATCTTGGCATCCAAAAAAATATGAATCATAAAGTAAATCGAAATGATACATTTAACGATATCAGTTGTTTGTGAGGGAAATGAGCAGATTTCGATACGTCACAAAACGCAATCTCACGGCAAGTTGGATGAACAGTTAGGGTGTTGTTGCATGCTACAATCGGCAAAAATGTCAAGAGTTGGTATGAGTACAAAGATTTCAACTCTAAATCGTCTGTTACTAAATGTAATCATGAACTATCTTCATGGAACTTTTAGGAGTGATCATCTTTGTAGTGGATTTGATAAATTTTTGATAAGGCTGATGCAAATATTTTTCAAAGTTTTTGTCCCTCGGCTCTGGCCGGAGTCAAGGAGGGGGAGGGACGAAAAAAAATAAAAATAACAAGCCATGGTTTCAACATATGAATGAGAAAAGTGTCTTAAAATGCATTTTAAAATAGTTGAGTTGTTTTGCAATCATTAGTTTTCCAAAAATGTATTATTTGACGAAAAAAAATACTTTTTGCGGTACCGTTCATCGAAAATTTCCAAAATTTTTAAGGATTTTTGAATAAAACCAAACATGCTAAAAATGGTTCTTAACGCAAGGCACGGACTGTCCCGAGTCAGGGCGGGGACTGTCCCGAGTCAGGGAAACTGTTTTTCAAAAAAATCTATCGGTAAAAATTGATTTTATCTCATTTTGTTTTTTTTTTTTTGTTTTTCATTATGTTTTTTGTTGTTATTTCATCAAAACATCAGTTTCGATTTCCCTCAACATGTCTTCAATATTCTACATCATGAAAAATGTGTATCTTGGTCGTCAGTTTCGATAATTAGCATTAGCATTAGCATTAGCATTTGGAGGACGCCCCACCACCGGAAGGCTCCACAACGCTTATCCCACTGTTTGGTCTGGTTGTTTTAGACCCTCATCCGGAACAATAATCCAACACGGGAGATACCATGTCTTCATCTTTTGATGAGTGTGTAATACAGCCCAGGGCATAAGGGGGTCCACGCCGGGTCCAAGCTATCCTCGGGGAAATGAAGAAATGTTAGTAAACACCTATCTAAAGTGCGCAGGGACCCCTACGTCACCTTAGTGGTATAGATGTTTGTAGGGAGGTTTTGGACTCAATGTTAGTAGGAGAGGTAGAACCCTAGGATATACCCCGAAAGGTATTGCGGGCGAATCAAGTAGAGTTAGTTTTTTATTATTAAACTTATACTTGTGATTGTATAGTGTTAAAGATGCATGATTTATATTTTTTATATTTTAAACCACGGCAGAAACAACGCGACGAAGCCGTGCATGATTAAATTGACCTTCGTATTACTAAACCTATCATTTTCTCAGGTAAAAGCAATGCTGATTAATCACAGTTTTAACATGTCTGTTGTTAAACTCATTCTATCAACTGTAAGAGTAGAGAGAAGTTTATATTTTCCTTTAAATTATTATATGTTTAAGCGAAATTCGAGGTTGTAAATGATTTAACGCATGATTGATATTTTGATTTTAAACTCTTACAGCGATAAGGAGTGAACATTCATTATTTACTCATTTGTTTTATTTTGATTGTAGGATTTAGATGTTTCATTAAAACGACCGATTCAAAAAGCATACTTAGTTGACATTTACTTTTAGTGTAATTGGATTAATCAGCATATTTAAATTATTTTCTTCAAATAAATACAATAATTAAATTATTATTAGCTGAAAAACACAATCACTCACTCACTCACACACACATTGAAGCTTTCCTCGATTTGAAGATCAGCAACTTTCAGTTTTATGCTAATGCTACAACGGGTTTGAAAATTGCGAAAAGCCTTAAAAAATGGAACCATTTAGCGCCTCAAGACTAAACAATCCATCAATACTTGTTGAAAAATACTTCGTACGCAACATCTGAATAGTAACACGTTTTCATTTAAACTTACACAGTTTTTAGAAAAGTTATAAAAATATTGGCATTCACTCTGGTAACGATCAGCACGGATAAAAACTGAATTATTAAATAACTAAATATTCAACCAAAACTAAAAAAAACTAAAAGATAAGCAAATTCGCGACCTGTAAAAATTGGGTACCCTATGCACAACCTTTTCACAGCAACAAAACTATCATAACTCTGTTTGTTATCCAACAAAATTTAAGTTAAAATTTGGTCAAATGCTCTTTTGTAAAACACATACTATCACATTCACCCAATCGCATCCATGCTACATAAATTTACCAACACAAACACTGATTCAGAACGGGCTCACCGAATTCGTTATGTGCAAACCAAATCCATCGTTGCCACCCCGCATGCGCCACCGTTTTAGCAGTGCAGCTTAAGGAAGGGAAGTGACGTCATCGGCAGATCAGCGACGCAACATCTTGCACACCAATCATCTCGCATACTTGAAGCCAGCATCAAAACAACCCTAATCAAACATCTTTTTCAGACGTTTCAAATGCCATTCTACAAGCACCAGCACCTCGTGTTTTGAAAACTTTGCGGCTGTCAGCGCCACACAGCCACCAACACAAACACACTTATTTAAAATCTCTCTCTCTCTCCGTTTAACCACACGCACACAAATCTAAAATTTTTTTGGGAGCAGCTCTTTTTTCCCTTCAGTTTCTGCAGGGAAAGGCATGCTCTCTGGCTCATTTTGATGACACTGTGTCACACTCTCCCTCTCCAACACTCTCCTGCTCTTCCTAGAACTACATGGATTTTTTTCTTGGCATGGCCGCCATATTGTATTTTGCCAAAATTTTAACAAAAATCACACCTTTGCATTAATTTGTCAACAATTTGGTATTTCCTTTAGAACAGCTGCCACAATAACTTTCACAAAGCATTTTTCTGCACTCTGCATTAGGCAATCGGCCCAGATTCCAGTTGTGGCCAAATAATTGCCGAGCCAAACTCGGTCGGTAGATTATAAACTGAAAACACTTATTTCGCGAAAACAACGTAATTCCCGGAGAAACCGAACACTTTTGCACAAATTTCCACTCTGAATACCGAATAAATCGTATTAAAAGTATTCAAATTAACCAAAAACCGCGACGACACGGGGACAACTATCTCTCTTGGTCGTCAGTTTCGATAATAACAACAAAATAGATTAATCATTTTTTTTTTCAAATTTTTCAGGAAACATCAACTTTATTCGTGTTTATCAAAATTGTTTACGTGGATTTGTAGCAAATAACATTCAAAAAAAATTGCAGAATAAACATGCTATTACATCAAATCTCTTAAAAGTTATAATAATGTAGAGAAAGCTGCAAATTTTTAAATTCTATAATATTAAATCCGTTTATGTTAATTAATTTCAGGATGACAAACCAAAAATCCGGTATGGATTTTAATCTTTTTTTATTTGTAGAAAAAAATATATTGACAAATTATTCAACATCCTACAAAATTCAGCTAAGTGATTTAATTATATTGATGAATAAAAATTTTGTATTTACTGTGTTCCAATACAACAATTTCCTACGCAAACGGCATGGCCAAACTCTAAAATGTTCGGATCGGCTTAAAATTTTCGAGATTTTCTAGCCAAAATAGTTTATACATAATTTTTGTTAGGTCATAAAGGTGGTTCTTGCCGCGTCAGGTTGGTTCAAAGATGACAATTTATTCTGGATGTTATTTGCTACAAATCCACGGAAACAGTTTTGATAAACACGAATAAAATTGATGTTTCCAGATGAGTTGGAAAAAAAAAATATAAAAAACCCTATTTTGTTGGTATTATTGAAACTGATGCTTTGATGAAATAACAACGAAAAAACATCATAATTTCAGAAATTTATTGAATACTTTTTCATGATTTTAGCTTAAATATACCATGAATTGCTGGTCTCTATCGCGTGTTTACACAATCTCTTGTGACACTTTTTCTCTCTCACTCTCACAATCACAATCGCCCTGCTCCCCAGATGGTAGTCACAAAATTTGCCAACGCAGTTTAACGGAACGTAATAAGTGGTCGTTTCCCAATCGGCCGCTCGCGCTCTTTCATTGCGGTTTCTGAGAAAACAACAGAATCTTCGGCGAGTGTGCGTGAACGAGGAAAATAGAAGAAGTGATAAAGAGAAAATGTTCTTAAGCAATAATTTGATCAAAAATATCAAAGGTTTTATATTGGAATATCACTTATGAATCAATTTCGAGCTCAACGATAAAAAGAAAAAAATGTATATTGTTTGAACGATTTAGCATCAAAGTGTAACAAAATCGTGATTTCTTGACTCTTTACATCAATAAGAATATAATTTTCATGTAGGCCAAATTCTTGCGATTATTTTGATACATGTTGATGTTTTGAGCACAGTAGAAATCTGAGCAGATAGTCCTACCAAATTGAAATGAGAGGAAAGTACTATCTTGCGAGAGTATGTATTGCTTTGTACTGGCCTTCACAGATTGGCACCCTCAACTGGGCGAACAGGAACTGCAGTCTGAATGGGGAAAGCAGTTTTTAGAGCACATAAAAGTTTTAAATTTGGAAACCCATGTACAAATTGTGTTGTGCTGGATCTGTTCGAATCAAAACCAATCAAAAAAATATTGTGCAAAAACATGGCAAAAACCGCTGTGCAAATTTGCCCCATGAATCCCGATTTACCCCAGATAACCGAATTTGTTGCACTGCGCTGTAAGTGAACAGAGTTTGAGATGTATGACAAGAGTTTAGAGAACATATCACGATTTCAACAATGTTGCTTTTACTAATCACGTGAAGATTTTATTTAATTATCCTACTTTGGGGAAAATATTGTTTTAATTGTAAAATGAGGTCAACAACAAAATTGCATTTCATATTTTAAAACAAAGAAACAACCTTCGACTAATCACTAATGTTTTTTTCTGCGATGCGCTTTCCCAAGATAAAAAAAAAACTTTATTGAAGAGCTTCTACAGAAAAGCAAAAAAAAAAACATTACGCCATTCCGATTATTTGCTCTGCACTTTCCCATTTCAACTCAACATCGCGCTAATGATTAGCAACGCGTGAACTGTATTTAATTGCATCAGTAGCAATTTGCCCGCTATCCTCTAGCAAAGTGTAAACTTTTTATACTGCTCATTGCCCACTTCATAACCACCGTCAACTGTGGTGAGCTGGGAAATTTCAGCGAAACAGAGTTTTAAATGTGATTAATGATCAATGATCTGTTTTCACTTTTATCTAAATATAATTAAAACATTACCGAAATGAAGCTCAAAAATATTTTTATTTTCAAAATGATGAGTGTGAATTTTAGTCCCTGTTCACCCCAATTAACGGTACCACTGGAGTGCACTTGCTCTCCAACGTCAATACAATTTTCTCAACGAAGCGGTGTCATGTGGCATTTAAAACACCGAGTATGAGTGTGTGAGTGCATGTGTGTGTGTGTTCCGACAGCACATCCTCTCACGACGGAAGCGGACATGTGTGATAAATGGCAGAATTATGTGCACCCGAGGGATACATGTGTTCCAGACTGTTCAGTACAGGTGACGGGATGGTGGCGTTGTGGGGGCGTAGATTCCCGTCAACCGGATGTTCAATTTCCAGCAGGGAATTACGAGGCTTCCAGTGTAAGCACTTCCGCGGAACCGACTGACGATGGCCGTTGAAGTCATGGGGTCACGTCGGCCGCGGTGAGCAGAGCATTATGATCGCAGTTTGTCACCGAGTCACGTACCTGGTGTTTGCATCGGTTTAGCATGAATTGAGTTGGTAACCAGGCTAGTAATTTTCTCGGTAATTAAGATCTATTGAGGTTTGGTGTTTGGCTCTTTGGTAGCAAGCCTTGGTTTTGCGTCAAATACCGATGGTCAGGTTTGTACGATTCAACGAACGCGGGTAACTGAGTCGAACTTTGACCACAATCTTTTTTTATACATTTGATAGAGTCAACTAGGATTCATGGTAACGCGAATTAATTTTCATGTGTGCAATTTCTTTCAAAAATGCATTTTGACATTCTATCTAACAATCAAATAATTCATATTTCTAATTTAAATAAATTGCCAATTTTATGTTTGTAAGAAGTTTTAAAATAAAGCTTAAGAGCAATTCCAGCCCAAAACAGGAATTTTTTAGGTACTTTTTTCTCGACCTTCTCCGATTTCAATGAAACTTTGTAGACATGTTATCCTACGCTTATATAAGCCATTTTTTTGTATATGGAGCCAGTTTCACTCGAAAATGACATTTGAGAAGAGCGTAAGTGTTTTAAATATTTTTGTATTTCGTAATTTAAATATTGCTGTATCTCTAAGCCGTTACATCGTATCAAAAAGTGGGCAAAGACAAACTTGTAGGAAATTTGACGGGCTTTCCGAATAAAATACACTGAAAGAATAAAACACTCCACTTTTATGAGATTTTTTGATTTATAAGTTTAAAAGTCAAATTTGAAGGTGAGCCCACGATTTTTTTTCGTTCAAATTTTTTGTGAAAAAGCCTAAGATGTTACAAAAAGACTCACGAAAAATGCAGGATCGAGCAACTCACCTAAAAAAATACAAAAATCATTTACTAAAACTATTTTTTTTGAAAAGTGCTCAAAACGTCAAAATTTTCAAAAACCGAACACGAGAGTAGACTCTCCAGACAATTTTACATAAAAGTCTCCATATTGACCATTGTCCTAAGACCAATCCTTGTGAAGGTACAGCGGTTTTAAAAATAAAAATGTTGAAAAAATAGGTTTTTTGATGGTTTTTGGCAATTTCTAAATGACAGTCTTGATTTTTCAGTCTCGAAAGTATTTTTACCGGAAAGCTCGTCCAATTTCCCATAAGTTTGTCTTTGACCACATTTCAATTGGATGTATGGGCTTACAGATATAAGCTAATTACATTGCTCATAACTGAAAACATAGTATTTTTTCAGTGTAGTATAGTAACCTGGATAGTAAATTAGCTTATATCTGTAAGCCCATACATCCAATTGAAATGTGGTCAAAGACAAACTTATGGGAAATTGGACGAGCTTTCCGGTAAAAATACTTTCGAGACTGAAAAATCAAGACTGTCATTTAGAAATTGCCAAAAACCATCAAAAAACCTATTTTTTCAACATTTTTATTTTTAAACTCGCTGTACCTTCACAAGGATTGGTCTTAGGACAATGGTCAATATAGAGACTTTTATGTAAAATTGTCTGGAGAATCGACTCTCGTGTTCGGTTTTTGAAAATTTTGACGTTTTGAGCACTTTTCAAAAAAATAGTTTTAGTAAATGATTTTTGTATTTTTTTAGGTGAGTTGCTCGATCCTGCATTTTTCGTGAGTCTTTTTGTAACATCTTAGGCTTTTTTCACAAAAATTTTGAACGAAGAAATATCGTGGGCTCACCTTCAAATTTAACTTTTAAACTTATAAATCAAAAAATCTCATAAAAGTGGAGTGTTTTTTTCTTTCAGTGTATTTTATTCGGAAAGCCCGTCAAATTTCCTACAAGTTTGTTTTTGACCACTTTTTGATTCGATATAACGGCTTAGAGATACAGCAATATTTAAATTACGAAATAAAAAAATCTTTAAAACACTTACGCCCTTCTCAAATGTCATTATCGAGTGAAACTGGCTCCATACACACAAAAATGGCTTATATAAGCGTAGAATAACATGTCAACAAAGTTTCATTAAAATCGGAGAGGGTCGGGTACAACCGATTCCCTATTTGACATGGAATTGCTCTTAAATAGAAATATTTGCATAAAATTCAAAAACAATATCAGCTTCTTTACCCTATTTTCAACATTGTACTCCGTGGATGTACCCACAAAGTGTCTGCTGGTGCGTATTACTACCACTATCCGCCAAAATCTCCCGCCAGTGTCGTGGTTTTGGCGCGCGCACAACAATGGCCGGTAAAGCGCACAAAACGCGATACTCCAGTAGACTCGAGTCTCGCCACACCCCGCAGTTCCACCCTTGACCGTCACCACACTTGTGATAGGAACGAAGCGCGGCGAATAATAATGCTAAATTTATTGCCATCATATTTCATACAAGAGTTCAATAAACCGGTGCGGTGCTGGACCAAGCCGGCCACACCACGCTCTCCGGGGTTAGCCCTTAACACTGTTACGGGGCACTTCTGTTGGTAATGGTCAAACGCACCCGACTGCTGGAGAGCAGCCCTTTTCTGGTCATGCAGTGTTGGCAGCTCGTTTGGAGTGAAAATTAATAGTGAATGGGATTTAATCTATTTGAGTAAATTAATTGTTCAGCCAGCAGGAGAGCGATAAATGCTGATGGTGATTAGTCTGATGTTGAAAAATATTTTTTTCAAGCCACAAGCAGCTGGAAATCATAATTGAACGCAATTGTTCAAAAGGATTATGAATTTGATCAAACCCTAATGACAATTTATATTGTCCTACTCAAATTAATTGCATTTTTATAATTCTGAATTATCAAGTGCAATTAGCGTGTTCAGTTAGAGTTTTTTTTTTTACCGCGAATATTCATCTAAAACTAAACATGTTTTTAAACTTTTATCAGCACAGCAAACATGTGTTATAATTCGGTCACGCAATAAAACCCACATTGATAAATTGCTTTCAAAATAAACAAAGTTCAACATAAAACACTCTCCCGATTCCCACACGTTTCAAACTTTTATCGAAGATATGATCAACAACAAACAGCTCCTTACGTGTTTTACCTCACCCGTTTGAGAAAAATAATCTCAAACTGGTGCACCAGAAGATTCAAGCTCTTGCATGGTTTATGTGTCTGTACGGTGAATGATGCACAAAGTTGCACGTAAAGTGATGCCACTGGGGTTAACTTTGTTGCCAAGTTTATGTCACACCTACGTGGCTTATCGTACACAATAGAGTAATTTCCAACATTTTTATAATTTTCTGCTTTGATGTGATATTAGAATAAGAAATACCTCCTTTCCTCTAACTATCCCCTATCTATGAGCAATTTCGAAGGTTATTTTGTAACTTTTTTCCTTCCCCTGCTCAATTTGTTCTCCCGTGTACCAGTAAACTCTAACACCGCTTGAATTAGTCAGCTGTTGAAAGGTACTCCATTAGGGTGTAATATGGTTGTATGGAAAAAAATAAAGTTGTCCAAATTTAGCGAGCACAGCAATTTTTCAGTTCTTTTTGGGGTCCTAAACAACTCCCCAAAGTTTAGGAACGATTGGTTTAGTCCTCACTTTGCGCAAAGCGATTAAATTTTCCATATAAATTTATATGGGAAAACCCATTTTTTTTGGATTTTTATAATTATAAAATCCACGTTTCACACTGTACTAAAACCGGATTCATATTCGGATGCTCTGGAAGGTGCTCTACAACTTTTCCGAAGAGAGTATGGTGTACATTAAATTTCCCATAAAATGACATGATCCAAAAAAACTAACAGTCGAGTAACGGAAAATGGCAGAGTTTTTAAAACTTTTTTAGTGTTTCTTTGGATGAAAGATACGTTTTTCGGAATTTCAAGTACGCCATCAAATTGGGCGTTCAATTTTACATAAAAGTCCCTTTGACACCAAATATCCATCTCAGCACCATTTCAGGCTGCAAATTACTGAAAAACTTTTTTTTTCGCATGCTCAAAAATTGAAGGGGTCATACCACCCCTTCGTTACGAGATATCAAAAAACGGACCTCGGATTCGTGATCAGGGACAAAAGTTACCCCTTAGGACAAAGTTTCACGCAAATCGAAGAAGGGTCGGGGCAACTGCTGTGTGAAATTGCGGAGAATTACCCCATTGAAAAAAAGATTTATGATCCTAATCAAAGAATTCGGAGATTAAGTTTAAGTTTAAACACTTTGAGTGTATAACAATCAATCCCTATCAAATGAAGTAAATTCAAATGTTCGCCTTAAATAATTTAGCAAACAAGTACTAAAGTATATTTTTTCAACATTCCTCAGTATCGTAACTATCCCATCATCAAGGGCGTCTCCCTAGCACAACAAGTTAACCAAACCCCAAACCGTATCAATATCCAATTAATCCTCTCCGAAGCGGCGATGATTTGCAATCCGAGAGTGATTATAACCTTGTTAATACCGATGAGGCAACACGTAGCGCTCAGTCGACGTGTTTATTTTACGACGATTGACCCGAAATATTGCCGGGTTGACGACCTGGAAAACTCCATCCCGATCATAGGCCAAGCGGGTAGTTGGGCCGTTGTCCTGATTGGTGTTGGATATTGGATATTTACGGTCACTGGCACGTTGCCGAATATTCGGCAGCTTCAATAATGAATGAAAATAACCAACGTTCTGCACAGATTATAAGTTCACTGAGCCTGATCCGACAGTAATTACCGGCGGATTTATGTGTCTATTTTGACGTATGAAGCGCGTTCACCGACGTTTATTACGTTGCCATTCCGGAAGGAGTGTGTTTCGGAAGTTTATGTGATATCCAATCACAGCACACGTAATTCCTCTGCTGTTTATCCGTAAACGAGAGAGATACCTTGCCCATATTTTCATCAACTCCGGTTTCAATCTCGTAGCAACCCCCCAGCGTAATGATCCGTACCTTGCTATACAGAACAATCACGGACTCCCTCTCGAATCGTCATAATTTACTCTTCTAGACAAGGTCTAAAATTACCTGTCACGTGCACGAGCCTGCCTACTTACGGTCAAGAAGTGAATAAATCTTACTTCTCTCGGAGGAGGAAGCCCATTCGTGTCTCGACTAAAGCAACCTAATCCAAGTGAATCCTCTTCTGTAGGACTTGTGGCCATGTGATGTACCTGTCTTATGACTCCACCGATGTCATGTGGCTTTACCCATTGGTCCATTCATTGATTCATTGAGTATTGTTTGAAAAGTCCACAATTTCAATATTTATTTACTTCAAGTATCAAAATCCGTTTATTGATATAATTATTACAATGTCATCATATGATATCTGCGAAATGACACATTTAAAAATGCAAACCATGATTTAAACTAAGCCCTTGCCTGAACTACAGCAGGTGCTCTGATCATTAAACGTTCATCTCATATCATGATACCGATACCATGAGCAATCTGTATCAATTCCTTTGAACGCAGAATACGAATAAGACCTGTTTGATGAACTAAACTTGATGTTGATAACTAGTAGAATGTTTATAAAGTGAGTCATGGCCACATTTTTTTATTTTAATTATTGTTGTGGAGAAAAAGACTTAAGAGCAAATCTCACCCTATAGGCCAAAAAATAAAATACAACCTAAATTTTGGACCATATCAGTCTTTTTTCCGAATCATGCATGGAATTGCTATATATACAATCAGCAAATGAACAATATTTTTCATTAAATAAAAAAAGGTTCTCTCATACGTGTATAGGTTTATACTGAGCTACCATGCAACTCCACCTATCAGTTATAGAAAAAAAAACAATTGAATGAAGACGCATGGTGATTTATAATTAATATTAATGAAAGAAAATATGTTAGAAATGATAGAATTTGTTAAATAATTGTCAATTCCATGATTTTGATACAATCCTGTTTCGACTGAGCGCATGATTTTCAAGTAATCTGCTTCTCGAACCCACGATTCTACTCCCAATACACAATGCAATTTTCTTTACCGTGGTTTAGGGTTCAGTGATGAGTGGTTGGTAGGCAACACACTGTCTAGTCTTAGTCACTTGGCAACACAGATCTGCTAGATCAAATGAGGTTATTTTGAAACCTGTTCAAATATAACGCGTGATTAACCACACCTCACACCTCTGAAATAGCTCTCATGTAACAACCCGGCGTGACACCTGTTTGGGCCGCCCCATCAAAACCAGAAGATTAGTCGCTCCATCTCCGCGGCAGTTCCACGAAGATGACACCGGGAATGTTTCCTCCGAGATACCGGGAATTACTTCCAGTATAAATTTGTAGCTCATTTACTATTCACACGAGTTTAGCGAGCGATACATTATTCATAGCGTTCTCGCGCCCTGTTTGCCAAACCATTTCCGACAGCCACCTCAACCTCGGTCCGGGGTTGTTGAATAAATCCACGACCTCGACACCTAATCTTACCTGCGAAAGGGACAACGAGTACTATCGCATAGAACTGGAACAACATAATTCCACTAATCCGCTCCGTTTGAGGGCGTCAAATGGCAAACAGGCGCTTAGTTCAAACTTCTCAGGCTAAAGTTCAAAAATAGTAACATTGAGGAAAGGCTTGAGATATTATCATGCATGGCTTTGGTGAGTAATAATTAGTTGTAATTTTCCGTTTTTGATTGATCAAAACAAAATACAGAACTTTTGCAAATTAAATTATTTTTCTTTAAACTGGTTCAACAAACTAGAGTTGTGGTTTTATATAAAGTGACATCTTCCACTTTCGCCTTAAATAGATTAAAAAATAGAATTTTAAATTCAATTTATTAATCTTCTTTAAAATTTGCCCCAAATCAGTTAAAAGTGAAAACAATTAAATTTTAAAAAGCAACGCAAAGCTCCATAACCTACAGATACCCTAAATAATCAAGTTAAAACTTTTCACCTAATTGAAATCATTCGGAACAAACACCTCTTCATCCCTTCAGTAAACACAACCATCGTCCATCGCACGCTTTCCACGCTGTTGCCAGTGGGCACCAAATCCGTAGGGGCATTGATTGCTTAATTATCTCACCAGTACGCAAATTTTCCAATCCCTCCATGCCCACCCCACGCTTAGACCCCTTAAATTCGCTTCGCATGAAAGATTAAAGCGTTAATTTCGCGGAATTGGGGTCTGATTAGAGATGCCTGAGCGTGTTGAACATCCTGTAGTGTTAAATGAAAGCACCAACAAACCATGGCACGTGTTCGATTCGCATGATTGAAATGGTTTCCACGTGGAGAGTGCTCTTTTCATTGAGCCATTAGTGGCGTTAAAATTTATATGTTAGTGCGGATTGTAAATTTTATGAATGAAGTAAAATTTATCAAGCGATGAATTAGCGTGCGGTACTTGCTAGTATTGCGGCCCACACTTAAAACAAACATTTGGATTGCAACACATTAAAAAGTCACGTAAACGGAAAAATTTCCGTGATAAAGTCTAAACCCATTCCATTCACTTTTTTTTGGAGCCCCATTCACAGTTCACTAACATAAGATGGAAAAAAAGCAAAAATAATGCTAGCAAAAGCTGAGTACCAGGTTGCTAGCGAACGCTAGAAGCTAGACTTGCACACGAAGTGGTTGTAAAAGTTTAATGGATTCATAAATATGAACTGTTTTACGAGTCTTCTTAATCCTTTGAGGCGTAATCGCTGTTGCTGCTGCGATTTCTTGACGCTTTCCGCGGAAACTTTTTTCCACTCACTTTGTCTGTGTTCGGTTGCCTTGGGTCGTGCCATTTATTCCATCATTGTTCTAGGAAACTCACTTATCGAAATTCAATGTCATCGAAAAGACAACGACAAATTTAACAGCAGAAGATCATCACTTTTCATCCCACCAACAATATTTGCGAGTCAAGGCAACGACCACATGACTGCAGGTTTTCTCCGGAATCATAAATCAAAAACATAATTCCGGATCGATTTTATCGCCAAACATTTTCCCACAGTGTATCATCTCGAACCCGGTCCATCACTATGGACATCCGCCTTGAAAATCTGAAATTGATAGACACTTTGCACGGTTTATCCTTTTTGCACTGGTAAACAAAACAGATAGAGCATTGTCACTCAGTTTCAGTGCCGCACCGAGCAAGGTCTTCCCCGACTGAATTTAACGAGTTGGATGAAATTTATGGCTTGTGATCAGCTTTTAATGTTTGCACATTTTAGATCGGAGGTTATTTGTACTGAGTATAATGGCCTAGAACTTAACGTTTATTTTCCAAAATTTATAGATAATTAGTAAAATGAACAGAAAAGAAAATTGAGTTATGTTTATTATAAACAATATTTACATCTGAACAAATTGGTAACCTTAAACTATCAAATTTGGCATGATTTATTTGAAATTCAATAGACAAGTTTACTCTAGTTCACGTAACAACTGAACTTCAATAAAACAATTTAATCAATCAATGTTCGGTTGTAATGTTTACCTCGGCATGACAAAAAAATCAAGCGCTTCAAATACTTGTTTTTTTTTTTTTTTTTTTTTTTTGATAAGGAACTTGAATATATTTTTCAAAGTTGTTTGTCATCCCCCCACCCCCCCTCCCCCTCCCCCTTTAAAGTCGGCCAGAATAATCAGGAGGCAAAAAAAAATTTCGATAAACTTCAAAATTTTAATGAAAATTAAAGTTTAATCAACCGAAAACCAATTGAAATGCATTTTCCTGCGTTTATAATCATATTTAGCATGTTTGAACTCCTTTGAAGACATTAAAATTTTTCATGAAATACCAATGTACAGTCCCACGAAAAGTTTTGTTTCGCGAAAAAAATCCCGTCAAAACATCGATATTTTGAAAACTAATGATTGGAAAGCAACTGGACGCGTGTTTCAGAAACCGGTTTCTAATCAAATTTAACCGGTAAAACGTCACAAGTCGCGAAAAAAACCTGTTACCTATAGGGGAGAGTGGGGAGACTTGATCCCCGGGGACACTTGATCCCAAGCCTGTATCTCGTCAGCATGTGGGTAAAACAATTAGCTTTGTTCTAGAAAGTTGTGCGAAATTGAATAAAACTCATTGTAAAAAACAAAGAAAAAAAATCAAAAATGTTTAGATTGAGTTACACACATTTTTCTAAAAAGTGCTGCAAAAAACTTCCAAGAGATCTTTTTTCTTTGTTTTGATAAGTATAGAAAACACTCAAAAAATATTCAAAAAAATATTTTTTATACATGAATTGATTGATAAACATATCAACTCCAAAACCCTTACGTATTTGACGTTAAATTTATCGTCATACTATTTTTACAATCAATTGTTTAAAAAAGTGCGTTTAGGGAGACTTGATCCCTGCATTTATACAGTCACTGGAATCAGCCTCAAGATTAAAAAATTGGGCTGGGTTTTCGTACATAGTTTCCTTTAGTATAGTTGTACATAACTAACTGCAGTTTGAACCATTTTTCAAAAGTTTTGTTAACAAAAATTACCAGCTTTTGTAAATATGCTCAATTTTTGTCTAAAAAAAGAAAATTTTAAGTTTTTAAACATTTTGCATGCTAAACTTGTTATATTTTGAACACAAACGTACAGGTTTAATGTGAAATTGCTGAAACTAATCGAAAATTAAAAGTTTGGATGAATAATAACATTTTCCTTAAGATTTCTTCAAAATGTTGAAAGGGGATCAAATTACCCCCAACGTTTTGAAAATGCCGGTTTAAAATATTTTTTTAAAACGCTTGACATGATTCGAAGAGTTTATCTGATGAAATACTCTTATCAGCCTACCATAGTTGAATGTTTAAGCTTTCAATTCATGCAAAAAGATCATAGTTTTGTGAGAAATTGACAGAGTTATGTGCGATACAAAAAAAAGGGATCAAGTCTCCCCACTCTCCCCTACATGTTTGGGTACCAAAAATTGCGTCTTGTAATTACGAAATCACTGAAATTTTAAAGTAATCGCAGTTTTAGTAAAAAAAATCGATTTTTTCCCGTTTTCATTATTTTCCCATTGTCCCGGCTTTTATTTTCAAATATCGTATCTCGGAATATTGAACACATAACTTCGCCATTTTATGATATATTATGTAAAATTTTCCGAGGAATCCGGTAAAAATATTTTCAGACCTAGGCTCTTTGGTCCCAAGACCTTCAAAATAGCATTTTAAGTTTTCATACGACCTTTTTAAATGTTAGGCTAGATATTAGCAACTTCAAACTATTTTTCCTGCGTCCAAGACAGCTAAAATCGGATGAAATGACGTGGAGTTATGATTTTTTTTAAAAGTGGTTTTTGCGAAAATCGACGAAGATTGTAATTTTTAGGACCATCCTTATACGGCGTAGGTCACCCTAATGGCCAAGCAAAAAAATACGGGTCTGATTATTTCGGCTAAAAAAAATTCGATGGTTATTTTTGCAATTTTTTTCCTTCTCTGTCCAATTCGTTCTCCTTAGTAAGAGTAAACTCTCTCCCCATTAAGAACAAATCAGCTGTTGAAAGGTAGTCCATATCTCAGCTCAGGATAACAACTGCACCAATGTATTTGTTAAAGCAACCAAATAAATGAAATGAAATGAAATGAAATGGCTAAAAAAAATTGAGCCTGATCGGAGAACTTTTTTTTTCGAATCATGCTATTTTCGTGGGGAATTGCTGTTTTGAGATGTGATCTTTTTTTTCAAGTTTGTCCTAAATTGAAAAAAAATCCAAATGTGGACCAAGCATTCCAAGAATGACCCAAATTTAATATGACATTTAAAACTATTTGTTATTTGATAAAAAAAAACTTATTTTTTTATTTTTGATTTTTTTTGCCGTCATCAGGGGCCAGGTTACCAGATAAATCTAGGAATGCCAGATTTTTCAATTATCAGCCAGAATAAAGATTCACCCTTCTCTGTGCCAGAAATTGACAGATTTTACCAGATTTATCACTCTATATTTTGAGCAACTTTTAATTTAATTGAAAATAAAAAATAGATGGAGTTTTTCTTAAAGAAAGTTTAAATTCATTTTTCAACAATAGACCGAGCCACGTAGCTTAGTGGTAACGCTTCCGCCTCGTAAGCGGTAGATCGGGGTTCAAATCCCGGCTCGGACCAAAACAACTGGTGATCGTTTCTCTTCTGGATTCGATTGCTTTGTAAAGGGAAGGTAGTGCATCGTCACAAGCTAGACCTTATCAACGACACCTTAGGAAGGCGACCTATGGAATGTTAACATTAACCTTAACAGTTGAGTCAATAAACTGCCACTGAATCCGCTTTATAAATGCCGGCCCCGATACTCTTCAAGGGTGTTCCCCTCAGGAACTGGGAAATATTTACTTTTTAGTTTAACAATTCAGAATTGTTAAATTTTCGTCTACCAGATTTTTCCTCATTTTGACCTGGTAGGCCTGAATCGGGGGTTACATTGGGTCTGGGGGTTGGGTGAGATTGGGTCATACAAAATTTCAGTATTTTTGTATGACCCAATCTCACCCCTGATGACGATATCACAATTTCGGACTGCAAATGATTGAAAACACATTTTTTTTTCAAACGTTCAAAAATAAATGGGGTCGTACCGCCCCTCCTTCACGAGATATCGTAAAATGAATCTAGGATTCGTGATCAGGGACAAAAATTATCTATTAGCTCAAAGTTTCACGCAATTCCCCACATATAACAAAACAAATCGATTATATTTCAGCAATTGCCTTAGAAAGGATATCAAAGTGCTTTGATTAAACCCGTATTTTCTGTTAAACGATTGAAGCTATCCTAGCCGATAGAGTGAGCCAAAAAAAATGTGTTGTTATACAATAAAATTTTAAAAAGCATATTTTTCTTCAATGTTAACTACTTTATTGTGCTACAAAGCCATACTTATTGAGACCATACCATGTCCAATCGAAGTAAAACACTTTTTTTCTAAACCAGGTGCTACGCTACGCAGTTTCAAGCTCATTTTAAAAGTAAACCAAGTTTATAAGTTATTTGCATTTTAATGGAAAAATTGAAAAAAGTTGCTGCTAGTTATGCAACAAAAAGCAAATTCACGGTGATGGCGGTTTTTTTACTCTCAAATTTTGTTCAAATCAAAAACATGATAGGTAATTTATGCATGATATTCTTTGCATCCTGAAATTAATGCAATTAGTTCTAAAACAATGTGTCCAAACTCCTTCCGAAAACGTGAACCAGAGCCCTTTGAAACCACAAAAACTTAAATTAAAACTCGTGTTTCATGGCTTTTTTTACTCCCCACCTGAGGTGTCGCGCTGCATTCATTGCTCTCCATTAAATTGTGCAACGCCAGCCAACCATCCAGGTGCAGGCACTGAATGCAAATCCTCGTTTTAGAAGGCACCGACCGGAGCCGAGCCACCGATTTGCACGGAATATGCAGTGCAATCTGGGGCGGGGGCTTGCACGATGCAAAATTTAAATCAGCGCGCGCCATGTGAAATTGATAGCAAGCCGAGGATTTATTGTAGGCTTTTTCAAATTGCTTTCCCCTAGCTTTTTGGCTGGGGCAGAATTTGTATGACTATGTTTCGATTTAAGGTGAGGGGGTTTAAATTAGACTTGAAATTTAATAATTTAAAATTCATGATTTTAGTTAACTCGTAATCAAATACGATTACAATACAATGGAATGATTTTTTTTAACAAATGTATGAGAAATAAAATGCAATTTAAAAAGTAGCGAATGTCACACTTTAACTCCCCTCAAGTGCACACTGCACGTTGAAAGAGGAATCATAAATAGCGTCATAAAATGCAGCCCCTGGGAGGTTTATCGCGCACAAAGCACCGTGCGATGACACTCTTGCAAACGTGACGTAATCAACGGAGGATCGGATGTAGCATAAAATCCGTTACGCTCACGTGGCATGTTTGTGGCTTTGATGCATTTTCGTTCATTCGCGGAACACATGTCTAGAGTGGTGTACAATTTAAAATTTATACTATCTTGGTTAACCGAAAGCTTCCATCGGCATATGTTACTGGTTTGGCGTCCTGAGGCCTATCAAATTTTGTATGTTTTTCAGCGAGCAAATTTATGTGGTCAACCATAATTAGGCATTGCGGCTATATTTTATTGCATCCGCTATCAATTTCCCAAGGTCCACTAACGACGTAATTAATGCCAACTTCCTGCAAGTTAAACCAGCCAAACCCTCAAAAGAGAAAAAAAAACTCCTTTTCATTTCGAAATCTAGGTAAATTGCGAATTTAATGCCACAAATCCTCCACGGGCCATAATTATCTTTATTGACAGCGCCAAGGCGGCATTCCGCCAATCGGTTCACAAATTAATTCGAAACGAATAAAAATATAAAGAAGAAATCCTCATCAGTATCGTCAATCTCGGCGCAACGATTGATTCGAGCGGAAGTTGTTTATTTGATTTGCCGGAAGCGATCGGAAATCCCAACGTTCCGCTTCGTGCTCCACCATGGTGGCGGCGGTGTAAACCAGCTGGGATTTGGTTTTCTTTTGCCTCTTCTTGTCTCTGACTGTTGGATGTTGTTATAAACCAGAGCTACAATGCGTATCAAAGTACATTGTTAGCGGGGTTAAATGGGATCTAATAATAAAATTTATTCATCAAACATATTTTCGCACACAAAATCATTTAAAACTTCACCAGACCAGAATATTTATTTGTCCCAAAAATCTGAATTACTAAAAATAAAAAAGGACACTCCTTTTTATATTACTTAAAATATTTAGCATGAATTTGAATATATTTGATTACATTTCAAGAAAGAACTTTGTGCTCAATATAACCACATTTTTTCAAAAACTCATTGATTTTTTTATTTTTCGAAGATATTATGCGGGTCATTTTACCATAACTAAAAAGGGTAATTCTACGCCAACTCACACGAAATCGGAAAAAGCTGCCCAACCCCTCTTCAATTTCCGTGAAACTTTGCTCTGAGGATTTATTTTGGCGTACTCAATATTTCGAAATAATAGATTTTTTTCATTTAAAAAAATAGTTTGAAAATGGCTGCCATTTTGCGTTACTCAACTGTCAAAAATTGTGAGACATGTCATTCAATAGGAAAATTAATGTACTTTTCAAATCTGCAATAATTTAGGTAATTTTTCATTTAGAAAAAAATCTTTTTAAAATTACGTGTTTTTCGTCAATTTGCAGATTTCCATGTTGTCTGGGCAACTGCTGTATGAGTTGGCGGAGAATGACCCTATACAAAAAAGTACAAATTCGTAATCGACTTTTTTCTGATCAAGCTCAAATTTGGCAAAGCCGTTTATACTATCGAAACATGCAAGAATCTCGAGTTTCAGCAAAAGGGGACCACCTCTGTTTCAAATGGCCATATCTTGGAAAAAAAAACAATGATAGAGGAAATTTTGATTGCTATTTTTGAAGGAAATTGGACTGGACGATTTTAAATAAGAAAAATCATTTTTTAGTTAAACAAATTATGAGCATGAGCATGAGCATGAGCATGAGCATGAGAGACCACCCATGGTTGCCCCTCCGTTGCTGAACAGAACCGTAATATCCTTTCAGCACTACTGATCATAGGCTTCGACGATCTAGTGGTGTTTCCCTTATCAACAACATGTATGAATGCGCCGAAAAGATAAAACACCATGATTGCTAAAGCTAGATCAATTGCGAATAGGTAACAGTCATTGGCCACCAACGGCGCCCGCCATGTCAGTTTGTAGATCTCGATTTTAAGGGACGGGAATGTTAGTTTGCGCAGGTTGCTACTAGGGCAGCTGATTTACTCTGTGCTTACACCCCACAAGCGCCAGGAACATGAAAATTTTGTTAGTAGGATAGGGTGCTTGGTCAGGATTCATCATAGAAGATGATGATGCGACCCAAAATCGTAGTGTTTGTTGAAAGGTTTTATATATTATTCTCAAGGAAAACAATCGGATGCTGCAGATGAGACATTTCCCGTTTAACTGTTGTTAAATTTTAAATGAAATGGTTTAATCTTAGACAGCCGGCTGTGGAAAGATAAAGCCAAATAATGTTTATTTATAGAATGAGGTGTTAAACGCCATGCTGCAATGATAGCGTAGTCTGATTTTTAATTATATAACCATTTAATTCATAAATTTGTTACGGAATAGACGCTACGAACTCAACCATCAAATGCCTTCCGATCTTCTTTCTGTTAGCTAGATGAGGTATTGATTTTCGTTGCCTCTCGAGCTACGATGCTATGGAGAGGGCTTAACACACAAACAGCCGACGTCGAGCCCTCCGAGCTACGGAGCTATGGGAAGGTCTTTTCAACACAAAAAAAGACTCGCGCACCACACAACGTACTTGATGAATCAAAATATTTTTTACGCGATAAAACTAACGAACTCAACCGTCAAATTGCCTTCCAACCAGCGATGATGAAGAAAGGGCTTTAAGCACACAATAACTCACCGATTAATATAAATAAATTCCAAGATCGATCTTGTTTTATAGCAACAGCGCAACTCACTCCTGATTTTCACGATCGCGAATACAGCACAAAAAGAACACCACAAAAATCCGTTTATTAGTTAAACAAATTATAGTAATAAACAAGTTTAAACAAAAATATAGTTTTTTTTTTATCAATACCGAATTTTACACTTCCAAACAAACAGCTTTTAAATCATTTGATTAATTAAAATGTTTTTTAAGCATTGTATGTACCACTTTTTGATAAAAATTCTGCATCCCAAATTAAATGTACGCATGGACGCCAACATAATTCACGAAATGTATTTTACTGAAAAATATTGTATTATCTAAACATTTTAAATCAAATTTGAACACTCAAGGACATACAATCATTCAAATTAAAGACAGGTCAATCACTGTCCACTGACAAAAGATTTCAGTTTCGTTCTCTAGAAAAACTGATATAAAAAACATATTTCGAGAACTATATGTTTGTGATTAAAGATGTTGAAAAGAAATTTCAAGCGTTTTTTTAAAATCCTAATCAATACATCAAACAATGCTTAAGACATCATTACTTTACTTTAAGAAAATTCATTCTCAAGAAACATAATTCAATTATTATAAAAACCAAGTTTTAATACCACCATCCAAATCTCCGGTTGCACTGCAAACTTGTTAGTTTTGAAATGATTTGGCTCGGAATGCTCGAGCTCCCAACAAATTTAATAAGAAATTTAAATAATGAAATGTGCTTGTTTTCGAATCACAATTAATTAAACCAATCAATACAGTTTTGACCCAATAACCCGCATCTCTTTAAAGACAAGGAAGCCCCGGATCGTCGAAAGCCTTATCAAAACCATGACAAAGACGATGAAGGAAAAAACTAAAAAAAAAAACCTAGTGTAGGAAACCCTCCAACGTCACCAGCGTCGTCGTCGTCGTCGCCTTCAAGGACGAAATTTCAAATTCAGCTCGATACACCCCATAATTCGATGCCTTGCCTCTTGGGGCTATAAAATTAAGCGAAAAGAAGGATGGATTCATTGGTGGCGCTTGCTGCTGACTTCGATTCCGTTCGATGTCCGCTTGGGGCTTATTATCGTGCTGGATATTGGCTGCTGCTGGTTTCCCTGGGATAATCACTCGAATTGAGTGGTGCTTCGATGAGCCGTGTCAGACGATGCCGAGGGGAAATCTGTGCCGAGTCGCTTTCAATTAGATCAGCCAGCGGATGGCGATAAATGAAAATTAAATTGTATCGATTTTTAATATATCAATTCTCACATTCTCGTATAAATTTTATCAGAAGTCTAGCATGAACTTAAAGCCTCATAAAGAGCACGTTTTTTAAATAGTGTTGATTTTTTATATCTCCTGGGAGTTTTCAAGTTCAGCATAGATCAATGTAGTTAGTTCCGGACGATTGAGACCTTCACTTTGAGCATAATCATCAGGCCGTGACCTGCTTTCACCGCTAAAACATGACATCGCTTCATCAACTTTTCCACTCCCCCCGCTTTCAATTGACCGACGGAGGGCACCTCAATCAGCCTTTCAAATGAGTCCCTTTTTGTCGGTGTCCTTCCACCATTTTTCCACCCACGCCGTTATCTGCGGAAAGGATTGCAAAAAAATATTCCACCGCAAAAGAATTGGGACCGCCACTTGAAAATGTCTGGTCATCGAACCGAACTCGAGCCGAACGAAAGTGCTTTCCACTGCCAAAAAGCAGCAAATAAAGTGTTCAATTATCCCGTTAGAGTTCTCGTCCCCGATCGCTGCGCTGCTGTCCTCCGTCCCCGAAACCGCATTCTGACACACCCGTCCTAGGAAAATTTGAAGTAAAAAATTGAAGTGGGAAAAAAGTTATGCGAACTGAAAAGTTCCGTGCCTCGTTTCTCAACCATATAATACTAGTGGTGAGTGTTTTGTGTTTGAACTAAATGATTTAAAACAAATGTTTTTTAATTAGGTTCCCGATTTCATTTTAATTCGTTCCTTCATACATATTGGAAATAAATTGTAAAAACAACATAGATTAATTTGTAATAAATATTTTCCTAGTTAACACAACAAAAAGCTCTGACATAAAAGTTGAAAATATTCATGTACTGAAAATTGAGATAAAATAGATGGACTATAGAGTGACAGCAAAAATAGTAGTTTATGTAACAAGTTGCAAAAAGAAGATTTTTTCAGCACGAGTCGTACATTTATCCAACGAGGTTTACCGAATTGGATAAACACGACGAGTGCTGAAAAAATCAAGTTTTGCAACGAGTTGCTTACAACATTTTTTGCCATTTCGAAAAACGCTTCTAGAATGGAATTTTATGTCAAACATTCATGTATTTAGTAAATTCACCGTTCAAAACAGAAAAATATTGAAAAATGTTACTTTTCGATACTAGTGTTGAAAAGTTCAACTTTTCAGCACCCATTACAGTGCTGAAAAGTAGAACTTTTCAGCACTGGTATTGAAAGGTATTAATTTTCCATTCTGTTATTTTTGGTAGGGAAAAGTAGGTCGTTTCGTTTCTCCAGAAGGACTGGAAAAGTAGACTGTTTCACAGTGGAATTGCAAAAAAAAAGATTCTAGGGACAGTTAGGCTTAGGGGTCAGAACGTTTAAGTTGGCGAAAGAAAATTTTTCCTAATCTAATCTAATCTAATCTAATCTAACACAAACGCAGCCAGTCCGATGAAAGCATGCTGGAAAGTCTTGTGATTAGATTACGCCCCAAGCACTTTTCTTGTCAGTATTAATAATTGCAGTACATTCGAGAATACCCGAAAATGTATTACAAAAATCAAAGCGGCCAGCCCTATTGCGTTGTGTTTACCGCAGAGAGGACTCTGTGAACGGATCACATTTCACAGAATCTACAGGGGAGGTTGTGGTGTGTTAGTGTAAATTTGGCAGATAATTATAATTTTAGGGTGAAGTGGAATTGGGCAATTTGGGATTGAGGAACGGGAGAGAGGGGAATGGGTAGGAGGGTTATTTAATTTATAGTACATATAATAATATAAGAGAATAAAATCATCTAGCAAATAATGATGGAACACTCTCACCAAGAGTCAGCAAATCTTCAAAAGACACAGCCAGATTGTGCCCCAATCGTCAGCTCCTAAATCCTTATCCTTATCAACGGCCGCATCAAATCAGCCAAGACGGCATCTGCGCGATTGAGGCTCTAACCCAGCTAAGCGACGTCTTCTCGGAATGCAGCAAATCAGCAACGGTTCCTGGTTTTGCCAAATCCACAAAAGGAATCGATACCCGGATATCTCTACCATGTCTACCTTTTCCACTAACAAGGCTAGTTCATTCAAAACTAGCCGATAAGACTTTGACGGAAATCCTCAGAAGACGAAAAAACGCGGAACGAAAAGTCAAACCAACCGGTCTCGATCATAGCTTACTTCGATCTCCGTTGGCGAAAGAATATCTTTCCACACAAAAAAATCCCATAAGAATCTCACTCTTGGCAAAATTTCCACATAATATGCACCATTAGGGCGTCCCAAAAAAATGAAAAGTTGTCAAATCGTTGGTACTCACCCCTAGAATGATAGATTAGGATGTCAGGAACAATGTTTTCATACAACAAAAAATTCCCAAAAATGGTTTACAACTTGCGCGCGGAGCTTGAATGAAAAAAGTGCATTTTTCGAGTATTTTTCAGAAATGCGCGTAACAATCATACTAAAGTCATTCAAATTTGGTCGCCTTGGGCTTCAAGTTATAGTTTAATGTCCACTGAACAAATTTCTGTACAGACATAGTCCATAAAAGCTTTTGTTTGAGCATGGCAGGGTGTTTTAGGAAGAAAAAATTGTATTTTTTAGCTAAATTTTTTTAAAAATTACTCCCCAGAACCCCCATTGCGAGAAAACCTCATGTTTTATCATGTAATGTTATCAACAAATATCGTTTTTGAGCGAGCAAAATAAAAATATCCAAAATATATGCCTGCTTGTTTGTAATCATACAGCAATTCCCCACGAAAACAGCATGGAAAAAAACAAAAGTGCTCGGATCGGGCTCAAAATTTTTCTGGGGGTTCCCTGGCCGAAATAATTAGACCCGTATTTTTTTGTTTGGCCATTAGGGTGACCTACGCTGTGTTAGGGTGGTCTGAAAAATGGCCATTTTCGTCGATTTTCGCAAAAACCACTTTTTTCGAAAAATCATAACTCCTCGCCATTTTAACCGATTTCATCTGTCTTACACGCAAATGAAAGGTGATAAGTTGGCATTTCAAAGAAAAATAGTAAGAAGTTTCAAAAATCTAGCCTAACATATGAAAAGGGCGTATGAAACTTTTAAATTGGTCATCTATAGGTCATCGCTGAAATTTTAAAGTTATCGCAGTTTTAGTGAAAAAGTTGATTTTTTGCCAATTTCGTCATTTTCCGGTTTTGGCGCGCGGCGCGTCGAAAAACACGGATTTTATTTTTAAAAAATCATATCGCGGAATCCTGTTAATGAACTCCTCCCATTTTTTAGTATGTTATGTAAAAATGTCCGGGGAATCCGATAAAAATATTTCCAGACATAGGCTCTTTGGTCCAGACACCGTCAAAACGGCATTTCAAAGTTTCATACGCCCTTTTCATATGTTAGGCTAGATTTTTGAAACTTCTTACTATTTTTCTTTGAAAGGCCAACTTATCACCTTTCATTTGCGTATAAGACAGATGAAATCGGTTAAAATGGCGAGGAGTTATGATTTTTTAAAAAAAGTGGTTTTTGCGAAAATCGACGAAAATGGCCATTTTTCAGACCACCCTAACACAGCGTAGGTCACCCTAATGGCCAAACAAAAAAATACGGGTCTAATTATTTCGGCCAGGGAACCCCCAGAAAAATTTTGAGCCCGATCCGAGGACTTTTGTTTTTTTCCATGCTGTTTTCGTGGGGAATTGCTGCATAGTAGTTCATATTTTATGCTAAAAACGCTTATATACTAAGAATTTTGAAAATTCGTCACTTTTTGCTCACTAAAATGCAAATATCTCGGCTTTGCGTGGACATAAATTGAATGTTAAAAAAAGCAAAATGATCTCCGTAAAATTTTCTATAAGCTGAATGCATTAGTTTTGGCTGCAAAATTTTTTGGCTCGTTTTGGGGAGTGATTTAAAAAAAAATAGCTAAAAAATACAATTTTTTCTCCCTAAAACGCCCTGTCATGCTCAAACACAAGCTTTTATGGACTATGTCTGTACAGAAATTTGTTCAGTGGACATTAAACTATAACTTGAAGCCCAAGGCGACCAAATTTGAATGACTTTAGTATGATTGTTACGCGCATTTCTGAAAAATACTCGAAAAATGCACTTTTTTCATTCAAGCTCCGCACGCAAGTTGTAAACCATTTTTGGGAATTTTTTGTTGTATGAAAACATTGTTCCTGACATCCTAATCTATCATTCTAGGGGTGAGCACCAAAGTTTTGGCACCTTTTCATTTTTTTTGGGTCGGCCTAATGCACCATCTTCCCAGGAAAATCGAAAATGTTGGCAAAAAAAATAACAGCACCGCAAAAAAATATTTTTCGCAAAAAATATAGTTTTGGTCAGTACTTAGGTATTTTGGAAGCTTATGATGGCAAAACAACTGGACAGTTGTATCATGCATTTTAAAACACTTTTTTCATTAAAATGTTGAAACCATGGCTCGTAATTAAAATCGACTTTAGTCAGGGTCGAGGGACATAAACTTCAAAAAATATTTGCAACGGCCTAACGATCCCTAAACGTTAGGCGATTTGGCTCAAAATTGGCATAACTTCCCATGGAGAATGCTAAAAAAAATTTTTTTTTTTTTAGTTTTTAAAAGTAAAACACCCCTAAATTTTTTTTCTGAGGCTGAGAAAAATTTCTACAGTTTTCTTCTTAAAGTTAAAATTTTGTGAAATACAATGCAGACTCGATTAACCGGACTCGGATAATCGATTCAAGAAAAAAATCGTTGTCTTATTTTTGATTGTTTAGTTTAAGTACTTTTAAACCCAAGATGGCGGCCAAAATGGCGGTGATGAAATATTGAAAAAATGCATTCAGTAATTTTCATGGAAATCAACCATCCAAATTTGACTAACGTTGTTGGGTCGCAAAATTTGAAAAAAAGTTAAAAAAAAAATAAAAAAAAAGTATGAAACAACTTTTCTGTTTTGCTCATGATTTGATTATTTGGTATATCGAACTTAGGATAATCGAAACTTTGGATAATCGAGTCTAGACTACATGAGTTTTTCTCAGTATCTATTTACCCCTCATTTTGTTAAATTATCCGCTCTTATAAATGAAAGATTTGTATAACTCTTGATTCTACAAAAACGAAATTATGTTAAGTTAAAAGAGCACATAATTTCACAAATGTTTCATTTTAATCATAAAAATCGAACAAATAGTTTCCAAGAAATCGCGAGTTGAGGGATAATATAATGACAGTGAACTTGTTTTTCACAGAATTTAAACTTTAAGAAGGTAATTGTAGAAATTTTTCTCAGCCTTAAAAAATATTTTTGAGGGGGTGTTTTACTTTCCTTTTATTTTATTTTTTTTACAACATGTAAGAAAGCTTTTAACTTGAAAACGGTGCATATTTTCAAAAAAAGATTTAAAGTATTTTTTGCGTGCAAATTTAATATTACACTTAAAAATGTTTTATGAACTTTAGTTTGACAATATTTTAGATTTTTTTTAAAAAAAAAAGATCAACATCAACATACTAAATTGTACACCATCCTAAACTCTATCGCAAAAGATGCCTTTAAGCATATAAAAATGATAAAAAATAAGTATTTTGGGAATCCAATTTTTTCAAGGAACATAAACCTATAAATTTATCATGCTTCCATTCCAAAAACCGCATCATCTACCCTTATTTCGCAAACATTTTTTGCTCTAGTTTTCGTGAAACATGCGATTGGCTCCGATAAATCGGAACAGTTTGGAGTTTTTGGCTGCGTATTCCTTAAATCCCTAAAGGGAATGCCCCTAGAGCCAGGCCAGGCCCTGATCCTGAGCCAAACTAATTGTATGGCACCACGGGCGGGGGTCACATGAACTTTTTCGAATATTTTTTTTTTTCGGTTCGGTTTGGCGTACGTTCAACAATATTATTGCAACGAGGGCACACAGTTCAAACATACATTGTTGAGTCAGCTCTCGAATCGAATGTTTGCGATTCGGTCAATGTTTACTGTCCCCCCTTTTCCCCCCGCTCAGTAATAAACCAGTTTCAATCTAAAGTTTTAGCCAACGTTGTCACTCTGTTCAACAAAATCTACATAAACCTATTACGGAACTTTTCCACTCTAAGGAAGGAATAAACATTGTCAACAAGCCACTTGTGCCCTTATCTGTGCTGCTGCTGCTGTGTCCACAGAAATAAACACTGCTGGGAGCTCCAAGCTTCCGTCACAAAGTTGCCGACAAAGTCGTCGTCGTCATCGAAAGCTTCTTTTCCTCAAGAAAGGAGTGTGGCACTAGGCATAACGAAAACAAATCATAAATTGCTGAATAATGCTTGCCGTAATGATCCTATACGCCACAATATGTTCTTCCGGCGCGCCTATAGCTATGCAATGTAACAACAATAACAAACGCCATGATAGGGCGCAATCAAATCTTTGTTTCATAAACGTTGGAATGATATCTTCATTGGCTCTTCTTTGTGCCCTTCCCTTTCGTGCTCAGAACAATCGAGAGTCAATCAGCATCAGAGGCAATAAAACGTCGAATATATGTGAGCTTAAGTATCGAGAAGAAGTCTAAGCCGATCAGAGGGGGCGAAGGATACTATACTATAAACATGAATGTATCAGAAATTGGCTCAATACATCAATCATGGGACGGGCCTTGAACAAGTTTCATAAATTCGTATCTTTTTATAGCCCATTCGGCACATCAGCCGAAACAATATCAAGCCAGAAGAGTAGTCGGGAGTATTCAAGGAGTATTCAAATCAACCATCCTTCTACACCAAAAAGTCTTACTAAAATCATATTTCAATGGAGACGCATCATATTTCACGCTTAATCAATTTTGCACCTTTGTGAGAATTTGGGAACATTCATTAACGACGTTGAAAGCTTTTTGGACGTGGACAATCGCCAAACCAGCGATTTTTGCGAATCATCAAGATCAGGCTTAGTCGTGCACACACAATTTATTTTGAGAGACATGATTTTTTAAAGATTTGGTCCAACCAGTCCTAAAATATCGTAAATGGACTTTGTATTTCTAGAAAAACTCAATTAAAGTTTGACAACCGTCAGTAGGGTGACATTGGGGTGGGGTAATACTTTATAATATTTTTATTGGAATTGCTCGAACAATACCCAAGTGTTTAAAAATCCCTTCTTCAAACATTGTAGTATGTCAGTAGTCAGTACGATTTCCTCGAACAAGAAACACTGTTGGATGACTTGTTTTGACCCTATTTTTGCATTTGAGCAAAATTTTAGTTTTATTTCACCCTGTCACCCCCTCTAAGGGGTGAGTGCGGGTTTATTTTTAAACGATTGGCATTGGTGCACCAAATTTCACCATATTTTGGGAAAATGTTAGTAAATTACAATTCTACGTAAACATATTTTTGATGTAATTTAAATAGTTTTTGTTATTAGGAAACTACGAAAGGTATATCGTTTTTTGACCCATAGTCACCCCCACTGACGTTCATCATGCGCGTTGAAAAATCAAAAGAGGTTGCAAAGTGTGAAATTGTGCAATAAACGAAATTTATTCAAAATGGTTTTTATTTGGTAACATTTCGATTTTTTGAAAACAAACTATTTTTTCCTGTTGATATTTCATATAAAATTTGATAATTATTTGTTATTATTTTAATTACTTTTTTACATGTTTGAGCTTTACCACCAAAAAATGAAAAGTTAAAAAAAATTACAGGTTTCAACATTTGAATGAAAATTCTTTTAAAATTCATTATACACCTCTCCAGTAGGGTGCCCAGAAAAAAATGACCCCCTGCTCAACAAGCGATTTTTTGGGTTTGGGTTTTTGGGTTATTTTAAGCATCTGTGCAAATTTTGAGCAAAATTGGTTGCGATTCCCGAGCAGGGGTAAATAACACGGGAATACCAAATTTTGGTATTACTTGGGCAAATAACAGGGACCAAAATGTGCCCTTGGTTGCCCAGTAATAGATGGTAAAATACCATGAAATCATGCCAAAGTCTAGTATGTGAAGGGCACAACAATACCAAACCATGTTATTCCAAGGGTAAAATAATACCTCAAAATAAAACCATTTCAATACCAAGTTGAGGTCTTCTGGATTTTTGAACATTGCTTGAATACCAAAACTTGGTATTGCCATGGTTTAATTTTTAGGTATTCCCGCGCACTTGGATAATCAGATTTTGGTATTTCTGTGGTCTTCCACATACATGATTTTGGTATGATTTCATGGTATTTCACCATCTATTACTGGGCAACCAAGAGCATATTGGGTCGCTGGTATTTGCACAAGAAATACCAAAATTTGGTATTTTCATACCATTTTTAGTGCAACAGTTGCAGTTAGTGAAAAAACGGAAATGATCCATATGCAACAGCCAAATCTACTCACCTGATGATTCCATGTTGTTCTTAGTGATATTCTTCACCACATCGAATGCATTTGTCATTGATGAACGGCCTGTGCTTGAAGTTCTTGAAGATTCTGAAAAATAACAAGATTGAAAAATAAGTGTTTTTAAAATGAAACTGGTTTCAAATTCACCAAAATTCAATAATCTGTCGATTGACTCGTTTTTCAAAGTATTTGGTTATCCCGAGAGAAATTTCAACGTTTTAAAAAAAATCATGATGAGTATATCAAAAACAATTGAAAATCAGCCTAAACATTTTTGGGTTTCAAGTCATTTTAGCGCAAAATTAATTATCTCGTCAAAATTTTTAAAAAAAATTCTCATAGTTTCAGAGGAATTTGATGAAACCTTTCAATACCAAAATAATACCAAAATGTGCCATCCTGACTTTTCCACAATTTCAAGTCATTTCTTTAGGGGGTATATCAAAAATGTTTAAAATCAAGTTTGAAATTTCCGGTTTTCAATGAAGGCATTCGCTTTGAGACATCATTTTAGCGCAAAATTAATTATTTTGTCAAATTTGGTCAAAATTTTCTCATAGTTTCAGAGGAATTTAATAAAACACTGTAATACTAAAAGAATACCAATATGTGGTGTTCGACCATTGACAAATTCTGTAATTTTGCAATATCAAAACAATACCTTAAATTGGTATGATAGCACATTTTGCTCTTGCATAATCCTTAAGACAAATTTTAAAGGGTCCAGGAATACCGCATTTCTCTTGTTATTTACCCATGCATTTCCCTTGTTATTTACACATGCTCGGGAGGGGGTGGGGTGTAACAGATTCTCAAAAAGTGTCCACGTGGTTTATGGATGGTCCCTACTGTCCAGTTTTTTGTGAGAAAAAAAAGTTTTTGCGGTGCTGAACATTGTAATTTCATAAAAGTTCAAAATATTTTTAAACAAGCCCAAATAAGCTAAATATGATTATCAATGCAGAAAAAGGCGTTTTAGATTGTTTTGAGTTGATTAGACTTCTATTTCCATTGAAATTTTCCAGTTTTATGAAAAAATATTTTTTTGCCCCCTGATTTTTCGAACCAATTTTGAAGGGAAGGGGGGGGGACATAAACTTTGAAAAATATTTGCAACGGCCTTGTTAGGAAAAACTGAAAACAATATTTAATGATTTAACATTATTCCACAAAATCATCTATGAATATTCAGGTCTACTAACATTCAACAATTTCTTCGTCCCGGATCCCTAAAACTGCTCTGCACAAACAAAAATCTCGCCCCGGCACAAGTCCGAATTCCGGCCGACAATGAACTGAGTAAAACACCAGCCATAACACCGCTCAGGCCACCAACCAACGCACACCGTGTCCTGTTTTCTCCGACTCTAACTAAAATCGCGACAGAGTAAACAACGTGCTTATTGACACTGTTTTTATGGTGTTGATTGATCGTTTAGAGACTTTCCCCTCCGGCATCCCAACCTCAACCCCCTTCAACACGTGAATCTACGTGCCACCCGCGCCACGTGTGCTCTTGATTGATTGTCAAATATTTAATCTCGACCCGGCCACAACCCACAGCAACCACCCACTTCCAGACGGTATCAATCGAAATGAAAGCGATACACTCTGGTGGGACGGCATGCATGGAGTTGGTTCGATATCTTGACTTTGCCCACGTGGCAAGTTAATCCGGCTAATGTTTTTTTTTCGGCAAGATTATGTAACCATAAGGGAAAAAAGATATTTACACGTGTGAATCGATGGGAAAAATGCCAAAGACATAAAATTATAGTATTTTTAGGCCATTGCAAATTTTATTTCAAGTTTTGTCTCCCCGAAAAGCTCAAACAGATGCTACATTCAAGATCACCTTTAGGCAAATGAAAGCACATGCCATTTCATTATGCTCCAAGATATCTCAGCTCAAATTGGAAGCTCATCATGCATAACAAATTGAATATTCATATATTTTTATACATTTACATTCCCTCAAGGCCAATTACCAAGCGATAAAACCACAAACAGCAACTTGTTGAGAATTCTTGGGAATCTTCACATCCCATTTCTAAGCATCAATCTAAGCATTAATCCATACTATAGACATCAATTCCCTTCAATCGTCCAGCTGCGACGTCGGTCAGTCAGTTAGTCCTTTCACAGGGATGAGTACGATGAATAGAACCAATAATCGTACCGTATGAATTGCACCGCAGGGAATATTATACTCGAATAGAATCATCGTTCCCAACTTGGATTCCAGCCTATACAGAAAGAGAACAGGCTAAGGTCACTCCAAATAGGCTAACGATGTTACCAGGGAAGAAAATTGCTACCCATTCAGGGGGAAACTTTTCCTCTCATTGATAACGAGTCGGTAATTAAATGCGCATTTCAAGGGCCAATTGAGAAACACCTCAAGCTTAAGTAATCCATAAGTTCTGCGTCAATTACCGCATTATGTTGTGTTAAGTGGTATTCCATGCCTTTCTGTCAGGGCAGCAATGACAAGTTACTTGATTTTAGTATTCAAGATTTTTATGAAAGTGCAAAAAAAGAGCAAATTAATTAAATTCTCATGTTTTCTAATGAAATCAATCTTTTCAAAAACATGTTATGCAGCGAATCATTGTGATTATTCCTGCTATTAGCCATTCGCTTCCAGTCAGTCATGCAGCAAATATTGCTTAAAAACCATCCCCCCAGCACAATTGACCGTCCTCTCGATGCACTCTCGCCACTCTGGTGGCACCGGAAGTTGTCATCGCAGAATCGTTAATGCCATTAGCCTGAAGCACTTTTCCGATCAATAGCACACGAGCATCCATTGTTCAAAGGTGCGAACAAGAGAATGCGTTGCACTCGGCACCGGATTCACCACTGCCTTTATTTAAATAAATTTAAGACAAATTGTCTACGAATTAATTTAAAATAATTATTATGAAAATTTATTGCTTTCAAAGAAAATCGAATCAATAAAAACCTACCTGTACCAACACTAAAAAGATCTCACCTAGCTCTGGTGCATTGTTCGTGCAAATCTGCAGATATTTTTCTCCCTGCTCGAGTGCACCGCAAATATCGGATTGGAATTTATATGCACGCGGTGTTATTTTCCTTCTTTCTTTTTTATTTTCTTCCTGCACTTTTCTCAACTGTTTACGAAACGTGATGCATTTAAACGGCAGCGATTGCGGCGAGGACATCATCGAGGAGTGCATAAATAATGGAGAGTCGAGTTGTTTAACAAAGGCGAGAAGTACCGGGCGTCTCCATTAAAATCATTTGATATTTTTTATGAGATTTGTGGTTGATTATAATCAATACGGTCAAAGATAAGTGTTTTTTTGTCGTCTCAAACATTGATGTTGAATTCGAAAGAACGCATAGTTTTGACATACCTGTCTTATCTTAAAAATTTTGCGCTTTTTTGTCATGTAGCGAAACCCTCATTTTTCCTATTCGTTTTTTTCAGAATTGAGCAAATCTTCAAAGTCTTTGAAGTAAGTTTAGAGGAAATTTGCTTATGACACATTCCGGCATTGCAACGTCACGATTTTTTACACTTTTTTTTTCTAAATATCAAAACCGTTTCAAAACTTAAATGTCATTACAGATTTGGATAAAAAAAAGAATTTTCTACAAGTAGTGTTTTTGTGTTGTTCTTCTTTTTCGAATCGCAGAAAATCGCTGGCAACAATGTCTACGACAAATTCTGAAATTCCGCGCAGCGTTTATTTACCGTTTGTTTAGCAAGATTGCTATGCAAAAGACCGATTAACTGCTATGTGGGGCAAATAGGGCCATACAGGGCAAATGGAAACAGGCGGGACAATTATAAAAAACTGAAAAAACTGATGACAGATTCTCAGTTGCAAGTTTTCGGACATGGGACAACTATACGGAGAACGGATTCTCCCGGATTAACGGATTAATCCCATTTTGCCTTATTCCACTTCCCGCACAAAAATACAATTATCTGCCAAATTTACACTAACACACCACACCTAACTAATCCGGCGCGTTTGGTACGGTATGTCCACGCAACCTTCCTCCCCTATAGATTTTGTGGAATGTGATCCGTTTGCAGAATTCTCTCTGCGGTAAACACAACGCAGTAGGGCTGGCCGATTTAATTTTTGTATTACATTTTCGGGTGATCTCGGATGTATTACAATTATTAATATTGACAAGAAAAGTGCTTGGGGCGTAATCTAATCACAAGACTTTCCAGCATGCTTTCATCGGACTGGCTGCGTTTGTGTTAGATTAGATTATATTAGATTAGAAAGGTCGCTTGAAGGGGTCCTTTTAAAATATCCGTGACCTAGATTCCAATATTAAGTTTTTTCATTTATTTCTATGGAGGCGCACTATCATTCAAAAAGCTTCGTTTTAGGTGAAGATTCAAGAAGTATCGCGCGCCTCTTTTGAAATATATGGAAAATTTTTAAATTGGAATACATCAGAAATCCCAAGGTAAAATATTTTCTAAGTCAGGGACTTTGAAAAAAAAAACACCTAAGCGTACTATCAACTGATTTTAGGAAAATTGATTTGCATGATATGCCATGGCGTGAGCTGTCCATCATTTTCAAGGAAAATTTATCATCACTCGAGAATGATCTGTATTTAATTCAATTTTAACGAAAACCTTGGTAAAGATCCGGAAAACCGAAATAAAATCGGGAATTTAACTTATAAGCATAGTTAAATTCTCTAAAATAAATTTAATTTGTTTTTTTTTCTACTTTTCATCTATTCTGTAGGTCATGAAAAACTGTTTCAAAAAAAAAAAAAAAAATTTCAAAATATATTTTTTTCTCATCAAATTTCCAATCAAATATGCCATTAAAAAGTTTGAGTCAAATTTCAAAAATTATACTATCATTTTTTCCAAGATATTTTCTTTCAAATAGTAAACTGCCCCTGATCGCATAAATGTCCCATATGCATTTTCATCGTTTTTGAGTTATTGATGCAGTTTGGTTCAAAATCGTGAGCTCTTTCAAAAGAGCCTATAACATCCAGTACTTTGTTCTAGAAATCAGGAGGAAATCCAGTTTTTTCTAAAAAACTTAACACGTAGCCTTATGTGTGGGACAAACTTCAAATGCGTTTTTCTCAGCTTGCTGTTTTTGCATATGGGACATTTATGCGAACATGGGCAGTAAACAAATTACCAATAAAATAATAATAAATACATAAAAAATTGAATAACAATCCATAGATTCAACATTTGCACGAAAAAAAAGTGTTTTATAATGCATTTTACACCAGTACACTGCCGTTCTACGCATAATTGTCCCATGTTCAAAAAAGTGCAACTGAGAAAAACGCGATTGAAAATTTTCGACCGATTTCTGTGTTTCTACGCATAATTGTCCCGTGGGTTCTTATTCGCTCTATGTGTCCCTAATCGCCCCAGTTATCAGTTTATCACCCTAATTTGTGATGCTCTTGCTATACAACAGGTAAACAAGACATAATGCTTAGTAAAACTAATGATTGCGTGTAAGAAAATACTTGGTGGGACAATTATGCGTAGAAGTTTAACGATGGGACAAACAGACTTGGTGTTGTTTTTAATGAGTTTCCGAACAAAGTACCAGATTTTATGTGTTTTTCTTAAAGTACACATCAAACTAAACTTAAAAATGTCATAAAGTCAAAATCGTCCAAAAATGTCATGGGACAATTATGCGTAGAACGGCAGTACAGTTGTTTTGCAATCATTTGTTTTCGAAAAATGAAAGATTTGAAGAAAACTAAAATTTTAGCGAAAAAAAAACATTTTGCGATAATTAACGTTGAAAATTTTCAAAAAATTCTAAAGATTTTTAAATCAACCGAAACAACCGCTCGTCCGATATTCTGCCTAGTCCACTTCAGTCTGTCGTGCTTGATGACTTTTACGATATCAGCGTTTTTGTAGTCTTGGTACAACTCTAAATTCATGCGAATACGTCAGCGATCATTCGCAAATTTGTCGCCAAAGATAGAACGCAGGATTCTTCGAATACTAACGATCGACTTACTTTAGCGTCCACGCTTCGTTACCGTAAAGAGCCACAGAAGTATCAAGGTGCAGTAGAATTTCGGATTAAAACATTGAACATTTTTTTTATTATTTTCCTTTTTTATTTCGTGTCATAAGCTAATATTTTTTACGCGTTTTGCCTCTACCCCTAGCATTTTACGGTGCCATCTACCTCTGTTGCATGCTTGCTCGCTAATCTACATTACATTTTCTCTCAACTCTAACACTTACACGCGTGCACTTGCATTCTCCACTCTAGACATTCAATGGCCTTTGTTTTCTCTCTTTGCTTATACTGTGGTCTTTTTTTTTTTCAAGCATTGTTTCTTCCCTCGTTATTGGTATACAAAATATATATTTATTTCATATATTGCAAAATAATCGTCTGAAAATATATAGTCGTGTTATATTTCCATTGCGGTATTGTTAATTTTTTTTTTTTTGCTTTTTTTGTATCGTGTTTTCTTCCTAGCCATTGTGTAAGCTTATTGTTCCAAGTACTTTTGTGTGATTATTCCTACTCTGCTTGCGCTCTCCTAACAAACGCAGCGTGTGTTGTTAACCTAATCCCAGATTTAATCCGTGTGGTATGCACTATTCTTTCGAATTGGAAATATACTCTCTCTCCCTTTCTAACTACTCAGCTCTACTTAACCTTACCCGGTGCGGTGCGGTGTGCATTTGCTACGCTTAGTTTTCAACTAAATTTTGTTCAATCTTTTCTACCCGAGATTTCAGAGCTGTCTCTTCGGGTGAGACGGGCTTCAAGCACCGCCGTCGCCAAAGAGACAACACACAGACTTTCTACTCGACACACGCTTTATTTGGGTGAAGTTTTGATAATATTTTCTTGCGTGTGAATAAACAACACAGTTACAAGGTAACCGATCATCATGATAAACACTTGTGAACTAAACCTAATACTTGATACTACTTTGCTTCCGTTACTAAACACACATACTGAATCATCTGTAAACTAGATATTTCACTTTCAACTTAAGACTAGCTCGTGGTTTTGCTTTTGCTCGCAATCGTGTTCAATGCTTGTCATATCATAGCTGTGAGTGTGAGATATATAAACTATCTTTTGCTGAGTGTTTGCCTAATTGTTTGCAACCTATCTTCTAAATAAAAGCAATTATAAGAATATGTAACAACTCTCTAAAACTAAATAAATCGTTTCCACAATTAGAGCTTTCTACCTAAATCAAAAATACAACCTAGCAAAATATGATCATAATAATAGTACACACATCTTCAAGTATCGTCTGCTCAAAGCAGATTTCGTCGTCGTCGTCGTCGTCGTCTTAGTTCATCCACTTCTTGCAGTTCGGGGCGCCGCACATGCACGAAATCTTGTGCGCGTCGTCCTCGATGTCGAACTTGTAGTCGTACGACAGCTCCTCCCCTCGGTTGATGCGCCGCTTGGCGAAGATGATGATGCGCACCTCGCGCTCCACCTCGACGATCTCGGTCACGCAGTTCGGGTTGCACGAGTGGTTGATGTAGCGGGCGAGACCACCGGACAGCGTCGCGTCCACAACCCGGTCCTCATCCAGGCGGAACATGTAGATACCGCGGTTCTGAAAAGACAATCAGTTATTATTAACCTACTAAGAAATTCATGTCGCAACCCTGAACTCACCCTCGCCTCGTACTGCTTCTCGCGCAGCTCGGACACCTCAACGCGGATGACCTCGCCGATGTACTCGATCACCATGGTGTGCTTCTCCAGGTCACGAGCCGCGTACAACCCCAGTCCCTGGATCTTGGACCGCGCCAGGAACACGTTGTTGCGCCACTCGAGCTTCATCTTCTTGTACTGCGAGCTCTTGGAATGTACAAACTGCTTGCTGTACGGGCAAGCAACCTCGCCGGCGGGCGAACTGGTAGGAACAAACGTTGGCCGCTGGCTGACCGAACCCGTGCGCTGGGTGTGCGGCTTCTTCCACGACAGCGTGTGCTTCAACTTTGGTTCCGTCCGGGCCGCACCGGAAGGATTTATCGCCAGTGGCAGCTCCAGCAGTGGATTGCGACCGTACTTGAACCGATAGTCCGTCAACGTCTCAATCCCGGGCAAACTCTCCAGAATCCTCACCACCGCCGGTTCCGTCAATCCAAACAGATCCTCGCCGGAAATGTACCGCGGGAAGAGCTGTACAATCTGGCAGTCTTTGCGCAGCGTGGCCATCGGATCCAGTATCCGCTGCCAGACGGCCTTCGGTGTGATGTCGCGCAGCTCAATGTCCTCTTCGGACGCCTCCTGGACCAGCACCCGGAACTCGGGCCGGCCGCACACGTCCGCGATGGAGCACACGTACCGGCAGCGCTTGTTCGGGCGCCGCATAGACCAGTAGAAGCGCATCTGTAATGCAAGAAAGAAAGTTGTTAGCGTTGAACTTATTGACCCTATTCAAAAACTCACAATTTTGTACCCAATCGGGTAGATGTAGTTCGGCGTGTGGAAGCTCTGCAGCTGGTGCGGCAGCAGCTGACCCACGCTCAGGAAGATCAAACTTCCCACCCGCAGCAGATTGTTCGACTCGGAGTGGTGCATCACGGACGCCACCTGGCGGCTCTCGTCCCGGTCGACGTACACCCGCCGCTGCACGCTCAGCGTCGTCAGCTCCGAGTCCTTCTCCGTTTTGGGGGCGTGCGTCTGGCACATCGTCGACTTGTTCTTGTAGAACACGCAGTTGTCCTTCATGGCGCAGCTCAGATGGTACACGCTGGCGCAGCGCGTCTTGAAGCACTTGATCGTCGCGCCCAGGTTGTTGCAGAACGTGCAAACCGAGCTGAGGCTCAGCTGTAGGGTGTTTTCCAGGTTCATCAGCGCTCCGTTGACCGTCTCGTACACACCGTCCGACCAGAGGGCACAGTTCAGATGGACCCACTTGTCTACGTCGTAGTTGAGGAGTCTGGAGGGGCCGTCCGCGACTCCGTCGCCAACGGTGTGGCAGAAAATGCACCGCCGAGTATCGTCCGGCATTCGGGGAGTCGGCGTTACGGTGATACTCATCCGGAACAGCGTCTCGGTGATCTCCTTCTCGGTGGGCTTCTTGTACCGCTGCACGGGGAAACAGTTTGCGGAGAACGTCTTGAACTTGATTCCCTTCAACTGCTTTGGCGGTGGTCCCGGGTCCTTCTCCGTTGAGCTGTCCAGCTTCTTCTTGCGATCGTTCAGCGACGAATCGCGACTATCCGAGCTCTTGAAGCTGGTCATGCTGATGTCTGCGTCTTCGCTGAGTTCCTGCTTGATGTCCGCGGCATTCAAACTTGGATTGTCGTCCAGATCGAATTCCAATTTGGACTTGTCCCCGCCAACCAGCTTGTCCTCGAGGATGTTCGTGGGACGCCACTGGAACTGTCGGTAGCACGCCTTGCTGCAGAAGTAGAGTTCCTCCGACTCCAACTCCTGGCTTGCATCGCTGCTCAACAGAGGGAACTCGGATGGCTTCGCCGTGATCAAGGTGTTAAGAATGACCACATCGCAGTGGCGACAAAACTTAGCTGCGCCATTGAGAATCGTCTGGATGTCAATCGGCGCTCCTTCCTTGCCGTCCCGACCCTTGGTCCTGTACAGACCCAGCTTCTGACTGGGTGGTGTCGTGGTACGTTCAACGATCTCGTATGCCATCGGCGGCGGAATCTCCAAAATGTTCGCCAGATCCCTCAGCACTCCCATGATGTCCTCGGCCGCGGTCGAACTCAGCGTCACCGTGACCGTTACATTGCTCGAGTCCTTCAACGGAGTCGGCGGTCCAAAGCGTGACTTGACGCCTAGCGATTCCTTAATCGCACCCTCGTTCTCCTTGTTGCTTCCGGGGATCAAACAGCTCAAGCCTCGATCGGCAGACAGCGAGATGCCCTTCTTGAGGCGAATCGGAATCGGGGCCACGATCGGAATGATCGGCGACATCCGCTTGTACACCATCGTTTGCTCGTCCTCGCTGTCTTCCTCCTTGATGACGCGCAGACCCGGGAAAAGCAACGGCGATTCCCACCGGATGCCACACTCCGGGCTAGACGTGCTGATGATCGTGTCCGGCGAATCCAGGTCGCGATCTTTGACAAAGTCGTACCGATAGCGATCCTCCGTTTCGAACTTGATCGGTGGGAACTCCTGATCGTAGAAGCCACGCTGGGTGGACGCCGGAGCCGGAGGTTCCGGTGGAGGCTCCTTCAGACCGAACGGTTTCGTGTTGTAGAAGTCTGCAATGTTCGGGATTTGGGCGTGGCCAAACACCCCCGTTAGATCACCCGAGCTGATCGAGTAGTCCTTCGCGTTGGTGAACTTGGTCAGATCGCCGGTGCCGAACAGCGGACAGACGCCAAAGTTGCGCGGTAGAAGGGGTTCCAGGATCTGCATCGGCGGGAGTTGCCTCAGCTGGAGCATCAAACTGTCAATGTACGTGTCGTAGTCTTCTTCCTGGCGGGTAGATTTGCGGGGCTTCTTCTTGTTGGTCTGATGTTGCTCCTTGTTGGAGAGAATCTGCTGTTGTCTTCGGTTTTTCTGGTACTCACGACGTTTCTTCTTCTTGAGCTCATGCGCAATTTCGGCCGCCGTTTTGGCTGCAGCTTCCGGGTTTGGTTGAATCGTTGTAGGTTCTTCTTTGGGCACAGCTGACAGGGTAGTTGGAGGTTCCTGCTTGATTTGCTCCATTGGCATCGACGCCATCGGCATCTGCTGATGTTGCTCTTCCGGCAGTTCCTTCTTGATCTCAACCGGAGTGCCAGGTTTGGGCAGCTGCTGATGCTGTTGATACTGGTGGAACTCAAGCGGTTTTGGTCCCACTGACTGTTGTTGCTGCTGTTGATGCATTTGCATCAGAGACATCGGTGCCATTTCCCTCTTCACGAAGGCAACGTTCGGCTGTTCCGAAAACGGTTGAAACTGTTGCTGCTGGGGTTGTTGTTGCTGCTGTTGCTGCTGAGGTGGTAACTGCTGCACCGGATGCGTGGTGATCTGCGTCACCGTCATCGGACCCGACTCGGTCTTGAGCGTACTCTGCACGGTGATGGGTTGGACGGTGGTTCCGGCAGCGGCCGCCGCAGCAGAAGCGATAGCAGCTTCCTTCTTGATACTGGCCGCGAGCATGTTTGCAGCGAGATTCGGCGTCGGATGGCTGGCCGAAATGGACACGGCCGGTTTCGACACGAAGGATGTTTCGCGCGAGATGAGCTTGGGGGTGGGTGCCTTTTGCGGGGGTTGTTGTGGTTCCGTTATGACGGGTGGGGCGGTCGTTACGACCGTTGGCGCCGATTGCGTGCTGATGATCTGCATCGCGGGTGGGTTCGCTGAAGGTGGGATCACTGGACGGGCGAGTTGGGCTTCCAGGGAGCTGACAACGCCTAAGCTGGGGGCTCGTTGATTTGTCGGAGGTCGAGCCATCGGAGGTGGCGTTGGAGACGATGTCGTACCTCCAGTGCCGGTATTTTGAAGCAGCTGCTTCAACAGAACGTTCTGACTGTCGGATTCGGTTTTGACGTTGGAGGAGATGGTCGAAAACTTGCAGCCCTGCCCGCCGGTCGTTGAACTCACAGTGGACGATACGTTGCTATCATCGTTGTTGTCGACTGGTTCCGTCTTGACTGGGTTCGATGCCTCCAAGCTGAGTCGCTTGCTGATGACCTGAGCTGGGGTCTCCCGAGGAAAACCTGCCGGGGCTTCGTCGGTCGATTTGGATCGTCGGAACGACGCAGCCGGTCCTTGCAGTTGATTCTGCAGCAGAGTAGACATCGATGCCGACGTCGTGCTCGACGACTTCATGGGCTGGGACAGCGTTGCGCTTAGGATGCTAGTCGTGGTGGTTGAAGAAGTTGCGGATGAAATAACCCCGGGACGCGAAGTCATTATCAGTCCGGGTGGAGGTTGACTCGTGATCGTGGAAACCTCGCTGAAGTTCACGATCCGCGTTTGCGGCTGCTGCAACGTGCTACTCAAAATACTGGCAATGCTACTTGTGCTGCTATTGTCCACGCTACTTTTAGGAATCTCCGCCGGTTGAATCCGTGTTTGACCTTGGATTATTACTCCACCCTGTTGAACTATGTGTTGCTGTTGTTGTTGCTGCTGCTGCTGCAATTGTTGTTGTTGCTGCTGTTGTTGTTGAGCCGCTAACACTACCAGCTGCTGCTTCTGAACTTGACTCTGGCTCAGCTGCTTCTGCAGCGGAGCTCGCACCTGCTTCACCACGAGGATGTTATTCCCGGCGGAAGAAACGGCCGGCGATATTCGACCAATCTGCAGCTGCTGGTTGAGTAGTTTCGTCGGTCCGCCTGCCATCGTTCCCTGTTGCTGACCCACCTCAGGTTTGTTGGAAGCGTTAGCAACGGCTGCCGCCGGCAGAATCGTCTTCCCCGAAACGGTCTTCAATATGCTGGCGATCGTTTCCGGTTTGCTCATGTTGTCTCCCTTCCCCGGGATGACTGTGTCGAACGAGATCGTTGATATTGTACTGACCGACGAAGTCGGCGTCAACTCCTGCTTGCTGGTGCCAACCTGGATGATGTTTGTTCCAGACGTGGCCGGATTCACAGACGACATGATCGATCGGACCTGCTGGGACACGTTCATCGCGTTCATGGTCAGCTCGTTGGGCTGAGACAGCGGCGAAAGCTGCGGCACCGAAGAGATAACTCGCTGTCCGGCAGGACCCAGAATCGGACTCTTGGAGTTCTCACGCGACTTGGAAATCACGTGCACCGGGATGACACCCTGCTTCTTAAGCTCGCTCGAGTGCGAATCGTTGGAGCCCTCATGAGCTGTGGCGATCACTGTCGGAGTTTCGCCCTCCGTCGTTCCGTCAATTCCACGCGTTGCGTCGTCCAGCGCTGCCGAGTCGACCTTGTCCAGCTGGTCGGCGTCTTCCTGGCCGATCGAACTGTCCGGCGATACGGAATCGTCCTCGAAGATCTTGGTGGGCAGGGAGGTGTCCTGGGTGACCGTTAGGGAGGATAGTTTGGCGTAGCCGAGACTTGGCGAGGGGGCTTTTGGCTTCGCCGACTTGATGATCTCCATCTGACTCGATTGACCTGGGTTGATGCTTTGAACTGGTTGGATTTTAATCTGCGAAGCAACAGAGGTCGATGGGTGCGGGTTGTTGACGCTCGTTCTGGCGAACGTTTTCGTGATGAGAGTTGACTGGTTGAGATTCAACGAGGAAAGCGTTACGATGCTGGTCGTGTTGATCTTCTGGCCGGCTACGGAGATGACCGTTCCGGACGGGTTCTTGGTGATGCTACTCAGCGAGATGGCGGTGGAGTTCATCACCTTCTTGGCTTGGTTCGACATTTGCTGCTTTTGCTGACTTTGACCGCCTTCTTTTGGTGGGGTAGCTGACATCGGGAAGCTCTTCAGGATGGGCACCGAAATGGTAGTATTTCCGATGGACAACTTGGCCGTCGTTTCCGTGGCGTCCTTCACGAGCTTCTTGTGCACGGCAGACACGATCGGAGGACGATTCTGGAGTAGCGTTTGCTGGATGGCGATCCGTCCCGGATAGGTTATCGGTTTCGGACTCTGCTGAAGCCCAACGGAGATCACGGTCGTGTCCTTCGTAGGAGTCTTCATGCCGGTCTTTGCCTGCTCATCTCCGATGAAGTCTTCTTCAGGTTTCCCATCAGCGTCCTTCGGCCGACTATCGATCATCGCCTCAAAGTCCTCCGTAGTAGCAATGTTCCGCTCGTTGGTCCCCTTCTCCCCGTCCTTCGTCGTTTTCTTAGCGACCTCCTTCTCACCCTCCTTCCCGTTGTCCACACAATCAACCACCACGTCCTGCGCAAACAGCTCGTAGTCACTGCTCACGATCTGCGCCCCCAGCGGACTCGCCCTCATCTCGTACCCCGTGTGGGCAAACGACTCCATAATGTCGTCCCCCTCGGCACCCTGCGCCACCGAACTCAGCGAAACCTCCGTCGTAACGAGTCGCTTGTCCACCTCGTCATCATAGTCCAGCATGCGCTGCTGCTTCTCGTCCGGACTGCTATCGACGGCAATCACCTCTTCAATCGGCGTTGCCTGGCTTGCCGCGGCCTTCTGCACGATCGTGATCCTGCTGCGCATCATGGCCGCCTTCTTGGCCGCTTCCGACTGCTGCTGGGACGGACCTGCTTGAGGTTGTTGTTGCTGTTGCTGTTGCTGCTGCTGGGGCGGTCCCTTGGTGATTCGTGCATTTCCCCACATTGGAGATCCTCCGCGAAGACCCAGCTTGATGTAGCCGTACTTGCCGAAGCCCGGCATGATTGGGATTGGGTTTGAGGGGTTGTTGATGCCGCCTCCACCGCCACCACCTCCACTAGGTTGTTGGTTGTTTGGTCCTCCGTTGAACGAGTTGTCCTGTTGATATTGTTGCTGCTGCTGCTGCTGCTGCTGTTGCTGCTGGACGTACTGGTTCGGGACGGGACCTTGCGAGCCGGCACTCGGTGGACGACGTATCATCTGTTGTTGTTGATTTTGCATTTGTTGTTGTTGTTGCTGTTGTTGTTGAGATTGTTGATAGTAGTACATTGGACTCGGTGGCATTGGCGAAGGCGATGGAGTGCTGGGGCCACCTTGGCTTAGGAGGGGCGACGGAGGTTGGTGAACTGGACTTTGCTTGGCAAAGTTCATCTGTTGTTGGTTGGGTTGTTGCATTTGGGACAGCTGTTGTTGATTTTGTTGTTGTTGCTGCTGCATTTGATTCATTTGCTGCTGCTGTTGTTGTTGCATTTGGTTCATCTGCTGTTGCTGGTTCTGGATCATGATCATGCGCTGCTGCTGCTGCATCAGTTGAATGTTTTGCTGTTGTTGCTGCTGCTGCTGGGGAGTCCCGGGAGATACCATCGGTTGGGGACTTCCAATGGGTGAGTTGTACCCGCCGGGTTGCATCTGGCGAATGTTGGCATTCTGCTGCATCATTTGCTGTTGCTGGAGCGAGTTTGCGACGCGCATCCTCACGTTCGGATCGTTGGGGATGATCTGAGGTCGTACGAAGCGGTTCTGCTGCTGCAGTTGAGCCTGTTGTTGTTGACCCATCATCTGGTTCTGCTGCACGATAATGTTCTGCTGGACGTACTGTCCACCCGGGCTGGTTACCATTCGTCCCGGAGGCATCGGTTGTCCGGACATTCGATGTTGTGGGGATGTCATACGCGGAGCAGGGGAAGTCAACCGTCCCGGTAGGGACGGAGAAGGCGACGGTCCTGGACTGAACGGATTCTCATCAGCAGCCTGCGAGTGCGGAGTTCCAATCCGCGGCGATTGCTGCATCGTATTGTACGGCGACATGGCACTGTTCGAGTTGGTGTGGTTTCCGCCGGGGCTCTGCATCACCGAGTTTACCGACGCAGGTCCCGGACTCTGCGACATGAGCGGACCAGGCGAGTGCAATGGACTCTGACTCGGTTGCTGCAGCATCGGATTGTTCAACGGAGATTGCGCCATTGGTTGGTGGATCATGTTCTGCTGTGAACTCGGCGATGGAGACATCAACGGAGAAGGAGGAGCGATCTGGGCCGCGGGAGAACCACCAGCGGCTTGCATTTTAGCCTTCTGCTTCGTCTTGTACTCTCCGATCAGGACCGTGTGCTGGCGTTGTTGCTTTCTCGCGTTATCCAACTGCTTCTGCACAACGGCATGGTCCGCCGTAATCTGCGTCAACTCCTTCATATCCGGCTCGGAAAGCTCGTTTCCAGCCTTCTTCAACTGGCGCTGCTTGGTATTCAACTGCTTCTTGACCTTCCGCAACTTGCCGATCTCCGTTTCGTAGTGCTTCAGCTGATTCTCCAACGAGATCTTCTGTTGGTTCATCCAGTTCTCGTAGTTCAACTGAATCTGTTGCTCCTGCTCGTTGGTAATGTTCTCCGGCGGAACCGGAGGCGCGGGCTGCAGGTTCGCCTGGTACACTGCAATGGGCCTCGCGGTAACCTCTGCCGGTGGTGGCGCGATCTGCTGACTTGGTCCGACCGCCGCCTTGTTCAGCGGATTGATCAAATTTGCAACGGCTCCACCCGGAGGAATCGGCGTTTGGGGACGCCACTGCGGGTTGATGCGCTGCTGCTGCATGATATACTGACCACCCATCGGAGACTGCAACTGACCAGGTTGTTGAGGCTGTTGTTGCTGCATCGGAGGTAACTGCTGCGGTTGCATCTGCATCTGGCCGGGCTGTCCGGGGACCTGACCTGGGAGTAGATTTTGCTGAATCACGCGCATACCTTGTTGCTGTTGTTGCTGCTGCTGCTGATTCGCCAGCAAGTTTTCAAAGTCCTGCAAGGAAAAAATAAGAAGATTTAAGATCCCCTTCCAAATACCTAGACCACTACCACTCTTAAACTAACAATTACACATTCAAACAAAAAAAAATAACCTTAAATTTAGAAACATTTTCGTAACCTAAATCACAGCCAATAATCCAGAAACTAAAGGGGCAGGTCAACACGACTTGGGGAAAAGCAATATCAAGTTCACCAAAGGATTCATACACACTCGCAAATAAAAACCTTACCTGTTGGCTTAGCATGTTCGGGGGCAAGCCGGCGTTTGCCGCCTCGTTGACCGCGAGCTGGCCGGCCTGCTCGCGCTTTTCCTGCTCCAGCAAGTCTTCCAGCAGCAGTCTTTGCTCCTGCAATAATCGGACACAATTTGCTCAGTTTGAGGGGGGCGTGGCGCTTTAGGGACGAATTTACTTCGAAACTCCTCAAGGTGCAGAGCAAAACGAGATAAACGAACAAACCTTGCACTACTAACAGGGTGCTGCTGGTGGGTGCAAATTGAATAACGTAGCCAAGCTGCACACCGCTACATGCTTGAAACAAGAAAATGTCTAAAACACTACATGTTTTACTACAAATAAAAATCAACAGAAGAAAGCACACGATGTTTCATTGATGTGCTGGTGGTACAACTAACGCACTTCTTTGTACGATTTCAAAAAAAAAATCCGTGCCAAGAGTGAAGGAGGAATGAAGTTGCTACCGAGAATAGTTTGAAATACAGGACTGCTGTTGTGGGTGGTGCTGCGTTGGTCGATTCTACGAACGATTCTGCTAAGAAATTGACTCGGACCATGAAGCAGATCACACTACTGAGGAACGGCAAGAAAGGGTGTCGATGTGGATAATGTTCCCGGAATTGGTAAAATATTGGAATAAAAAGATATATAAACGTGGTGAAAATGGCACTCGATCGAAAATATACAATTGTGAATTGTCGATCTACAGTTATCCCTTGTATTCGTAGAAGTTGGTAGATCAGCTTATGACAAAAAATCATAAAAAAATCTACACTTGAACGTATTGATTCGCTTTTACTTCCATTTGAAAGCTTTATCTGTGATCTTTCGAATGATGTATTGACCGACTGCAAAATGTAACGTTTAATTTAAAGTTTTTGAGGAAAAACTGGTCCTTGAAATTCACAAATTGAGCGATGAATGTCAACAAGCGGTAAGCAAAATTGGTAAAAAATTTGGACCTAATGGACAACTGACAATTTGCCAAGAAAGAAGTGAAAACTGATATATTTATTGCTTTATTTTTAAAAAGAGGAAAAAGTTAATTATTTTTGCCCACCAATATTAAGATAATGACAGCACATATCATTCCGTGGCAGAATTAACTTTGGTAGGCCCAAAATAGGTACTAGGCCCAAAATAGGGACAAATACCCTATTTGAAATGCTCGCTTGTCTGTGAGAGGAAGAAGTTCGGTGTTCGGTCGGTCCTCGATAATTTTAACTTTTTGGCGTGTTTTTAGTGGATTTAAAAGTTTTCCTTGTGCTGTAACGATTCAAATTGACATACAAAAGAGAAATCAAGTGAAATCTAGTGCAAATAGTTGTCATATTTCAAGATTTTCATCATTTTTATGGATTTTTTTCTTCTTCATATTTTTTTTGTTACTGGGCTTTGGGTAGCGCAATGCTTTGCTTGTCAAATTAAGGTTAAACGTCAGTTTTGCTGCATGGGCACGTACAGGTTCTCACGCTAATGACGAACACCTCTCTCACTCTCTTTCGGAAATATGAGTGCTTGTTTTGGTTGTGGTACAGTAGTGCCAGAATTTTGTCAACAGTTGTCTAGGAACTACGAAAAATGATTTATTTTGTGAGTTTTGTTCGAAAAATTAACAATCGAAAGAGTCGTTTCACGATATTCTAGAGCATAATCCATCAATTAATTCCGGAATCGACGTATCGGGCCGCGGATTTTTTTTCGTAAAATGTCGCGACGATTAATTCGGTCATTTCGCGTGAATTCGCCGTCGTCGTTGTGGTATTTTGGCATATTATGAATCTGCGTCGCATATGGAAAACGTCGTAACTGGACCTGGCCATCATCATCATATAAGGAAAACTAGAGGCAGCTGCTTCGCGAATTTGGTGAGATCAGTCCATATTGGACATTTTGAAACCTGACATATTTTTGCTAGCAATTTACTAAATACGCACCAATATGTTTTGCCTGATGGGTTTGGAAGTTTAAAGATAGATCGAGGACCCGTCTGGTTCTTGCTTTATCTTTAGGCGGGGCTAGACAATGCCCAGTGACCTCGGAATTGGACCGCAAGGAGCTCTGTCATTCTGAAATGGGTCACTGGAAGCAGCGCGAGGGCTAACACCACCTAATACCCGGGACTAGAGGTGGGCGCTCACTAAAAAGAGCCGCTCTTTTGAACGGCTCTTTCGCTCTTTTTCAAAATTTGGATGAAAAGATTATTTTTAAGAATTGTGTGATTTTACGAACTCTTTTCGAAATTCTGCTTTAATCCATGAAGTCAAGAGGCAGGCAAGAGAATTATTGTTTTCCATAATCTCTCAGCAATTTAGTAGATTTTTGGTAATATTTTACAAGCTATGCAATTTTAAATGCCCAAATTGTATACGGATAATACTTTAATGAACGATCAGTTATATAAAGAAAAGCATTTTCATTTTGTTTCGAAAATCATTTACTTTTGGAATTTCAAAGAAAAGTAGGAAACTGAAAATAAGTTTAAAACTGTAAAATGGTGTTTGGCAGCAATGCTATTTTGGGATTAATTTGTATAAGCAATTATTTTTCAATTAAGAATTGCTTTTTAATTCTAAAAACAAATTTTGTGATGCAATTTGTTCGAAATTCGATAAATTATATTTATAAAAAGTTTAAAAATCATTCTATCTTGGAACGGTTCTTTCAAAAGACCGGAGTTTAAAAAAGAACCGCGGTTCTTTTTTTGTGAGCCATGGTTCGTTTGCTCTTTTTAGTGAACCGGCTCTTTGAGCGGCTCGCTCTTTTTTTGCCCACCTCTACCCGGGACTGAGATAAGCTGTATCAGCGTTATGCTAGTCTGATACAAACTATACTTTCCCATAATTTCGCTGCCGGTCAGCGGGTATTGGATTGGACCACACACAAACACAAACACACACACACACACACACACACACACACACACACACACACACAAATACCCTATTTGAAATGCTCATGCAAAAAAAAAGTTCAAAGACGTTGAAAAAATAAATTAAAACCATTGCGAACTCGCATCGACCATCAAGAACTCCCAGAAATTAATAAAATCATCTTTTAAATATTCAAAAGTGGTAATGTTTACAAGATTGTCAAAATTAGCAACACTGACGAACTGACGTGCAACCCCATACATATTTCTCAGAAAATTCTGACCACAAATTCTCCAGCGAACACCAACTCCATCTACCTTCAGGTTCGCTGAACTAATTCTCTCTGCAACACGTGTTTTTGATATTGCGGCTAAGCTTCAAATTGTAATCTACGTCGTTTCAATAAAATCTGCGCTCAGAACGTTTTTGGAGTGCGCTATTCGATTCGCTGAAAGCGCATCCCAATTTAAGCTGACTTCAACAATACATTGCATGTAAACATTGGCGCGAAGCGAAAGGAAAGAGAGAAAAATCGGTTGACAGATAGTTCGCTAGAAGCAAAAACGCCAAACAAGAAGAAGACAACTGCGGTCAAAAGTGGTTTGCTCGTGGCACGTCAGTTCGTCAGTGCTAGTCTGCCGTTCTACGCATAATTGTCCCATGTTCAAAAAAGTGCAACTGAGAAAAACGCGATTGAAATTTTTCGACCGTTTTTTGTGTTTCTACGCATAATTGTCCCGTGGGTCCCTATTCACCCCATAAGTCCCTAATCATCCCAGTTAGCAGTTTATCACTCTTATTTGTAATCTACTTGCTATACAATCGGTAAACAATACTTCGTAAAACTGATAATTTCGTGATAGAAAATACTTGGTGGGACAATTATGCGTAGAAGTGCAACGATGGGACAAACAGACTTGGTGTTGTTTTTGATGAGTTTCCGAACAAAGTACTAGATTTTATGTGTTTTTCTTAAAGTATACGACAAACTAAACTTAAAAATGTCAAAAAGTCAAAATCGTCCAAAAATGACATGGGACAATTATGCGTGGAACGGCAGTAGTAATGTTAAAAAGAATGCTAAACTCACAGAAATAAATGAAACATCTTGATAATACAGTAGTTGTTCGGTAACTGGGCGTTGTTTAACTGGGCGCTCGATAACTGGGCCGTAGCCCAGTTAAAAAGCAGACAAACGTCAAAAAACCAAAACAAACCGGAATGAGCGAGGAGTAAATGGATGCAAAAATCATGTTCAATAACTAAAAAAAACTTTTCTCAAACTTTTGTTTAATTTCAAGTCACAATTAAATAAATATGAAAAGTAAGCATTGTAAATAAATATGATTAACATTAATTTTTATATTTCATCAAGAAAATATAATGCATCGGTGGTCTCCTCGTTATTAGCCGTTCAGCCCAGTTAGCGAGCAGCATTCGGTGACTCGGCTATGTTCTCAGCCCAGTTACCGAACAAGTACTGTAGTCCAAAGAATTGGTCTTGTTTAAACAAATATATTAACTACAGATTTTTTTTGTAGAGCACAATTCATTTTCAAAAAACTGGTCATGTTCAAAAGAATGCAGAAACTCCCAGAAATAAATAAAATCTAGAGTTTTTTTAAATACATAAACATCAAACACAATACATAATAGAACCTTTAATAAAACTCTAGAAATCATCTTTCAAATAGTTGAAAGAACTTGAAATCATGTTTAAAACAATATCTAAACAAAATTTCAAAATTATATTAATTCAATATTTAGGATTCTTAAATTTCTAAAGTATAATATTTAAAATTTTCAGATTTCTAAATTTTAAATTTTCTTAGTTAATACGGACTTTCATCTTTATATTATTAAAAAAAAAAACAAAACTAAATTTGAAAAAATCTTAGAGTTTTTGATTTTTTTTACAAAAATACAACTTAGAGATTCCAAAGTTTTGAATGTTTTGAAACTTTCCAGATTTTAGAATTTTTTGTACTTGCTACATGTTACAAATTTCGATAGTTATTTCTTCGAAATCGTATTATTGAGAAATCTCGAAAGAAAAATTACGATCGAGTGCAATAATCACCACGGCGTTAAAAAAATAGATAATTTCAAAAAGACATCTTTCCGCAACCTTTGTGAACAAAGGTCTGCAGGGGCTTTCAGGGTGGCCACCAGATTTAGATTTTCAAATTCCCGGTTTTCTCCCGAGGCCTGAAGGAATTTTTCCATATAGTTTTAAAATCAAATTACAATGTTTTTTTTATAGACTATTGTTAGTATCAAAATACTTTCTGAACGCATACACAACGTAAACATTTGGTTCAATATTTTTATTTCTTAAGAAAGCTTTCAAATTCATTACAAAAAGTAAGAAGCCGTTTTAAACAGTTTTAAGTCCAAATCCTTAATTTCCATAATGCTTGTGATTTTTCTTCTCCATGCTCCACAATTTTTCTTAACTTAAAATCATTAAAAATCGTTTTGTATTAAATTTAAGAATTACATAAATTATTACTGGAATGCAGGAAATAGCATGAGTATGGGAAGAAAAGATTTGCAAAAGACAACAATATTTATACAAATACTCTTCAGTTTTATTTGAAAATGCTTTTGTAAATTCAAGAAGAACGATTCTTCCAGAGAAAAAGTGCCATTTATTTAAACAATCGGTAACTTAAAACATTTTTTGCTGATCGATTTAGTATCTTCGGCAAGGATTTAGGCATTGATGAGATGATTTCTAGAACAAATGTAACTGTCCAAAAAAACTCCTCTGAGTTGGCCTGTACTTCAACCCCTCATCGCGACTCCCAGATCGCGCAAACATAAACATAATTCTCGATACATCCTTTGTATGAGCCGTGCCAAATTTATTGAAAAAAAAAGAAAAAAAACATGTTTGGATGTTTCTAAATGTTTGAGTAACACAGAATGGTAAAAAATCAATTGACCGTGTGTTAGAATAAAAATAAAAAGTGACTGTTTGTATTGAAATGACTATTATGCAGTTGAACTCTGAAAATATTGTTATTTTATAATATATGTAAATTTTATTCAAAATGTAAATTACAATTTTAAAATAAATTTTAAAAGAAATATATTTTTTCAAATGTTCTGAATTTGAACACAATTTGATAGGCATTTAACTGTTGGGGGGAGGTGTCCACGTGCTTCCATCCCGCTAGTCCATATGTATGGCATTAGTGTTGTGTTCACTGTATTTGATATTTTGTGAACCACACCGTATGCTATACTCGACAGATATGGACTGGTTCCCGGCCGGGCTGATGGGTCTCGCAGCTGGCTAGTTGAACGTACCTGTTAGAACATCAAATCATGATGTTTTATCCTTTTGTTTCCTTAGTAACAGGAGAATAGTTAGTTCAGCAAGGGAAGCAACAGTTTGATCCGTTCAGCTGTTGAAGCAATTGCTTTCGATTCAAACTTGTGCTGAACATTGTTTGACTACCTAGACTACTGTTCAAAGGAAACAAACACGAGGGTACAAAGGGATAAGCTCCCCCCGGATGGGGCTAAATTGTGGAACGCTTCCAGTGAGTTTTACTGAGCTGCTTTGGACATTTTAGGTAATAGTAGTATAAAAATAGTTAAAGCTCGGTATTAATTCACTGGGAGGTCGTGTGCAAATTCCCGTGCTTGTGAAGTTCTGTTTCTGTGTCACTGTTGTGTTAGCTTGTAACATGTTCGACATGACACTAATAACCAGCAGTCATTAGTTATGCGGAAATTTCTAAGTACGGGAACACGACGAAAATTAGACGACCCGAAGAAATAGTGAAAGTGATAGTGAAAGCAAAATTAATAATGTGTCTATAAATAATCATGAAGTGAAAATATTATTATTATTATTTATATTTAATATGATATTACACTTTACAGCTGATTTGAAACTCACTATCAGAATCTAATGTTTTCTTGTGTTCTCTTTTGTTCTTTTCGTTTCAAACTGAATGAGCGAGCATCTGACTTGCTACGCAGCCGCAGGATACAACAGACGATGGAGAGGCAAAAAACACCAGCTGTGATCAATACCACACCGACTTACGAGGATTGCTACCAAGCTTGGTGTCCACGGCTCTATGTCCAACCGAGAGACCTCCAAGGTCGCAGGGAAGTACTAATTAGTATCGCCTCTTTGTGTTTGATCCTTTTGTTAATACAAATTCCTTTGCAGATACAAACCACTTTAAAAGTATGCCTCGTGGCCTGCTTTGATCTTTTGCTAATTCTATCCGCTTTCTACCCCCAATGTGTCCTGCACGGAGAACCTGGGGTAGCTTATGGTTGACCTGGGGAGCCCGAGGAATTATGCCGTAGGTGGCTCGTATAGTCTTACTCACCTATCCTCGCGGCAAGGTCTTCCGTAGGTCTACACCCGAACATGCGACGTGGGACTGCATGAATCTTCAGCTGCTGCCGGAAGGGTGTATTCCGAAATTACCGAATTACCGAATTACCGAATTTGATAGGCATTTAACTGTTGAATGATTCCAAAATAACTATATAAAAATATCTTAAATACCAAATATTTCCGACATTTTAAAATTATACAAAAGTACTCAAATCTGATTTGAAAACACAAGCACAAAGTTTCATAGCAATGTGTCCTTAATAATTTGTTTGACTGAGAAAGCCAAAAATCATCTTGTAAAATACTACTGAAAACTGATTTTTGAAATTCCACCAAATGTTTTACAGTAGAAATTGTAAACAGTCCGTCTCGATTATCCGAAGGTTTGAACAATAAAAAACAATTCGTATTTTTTTTTTATTTTCTTACTTTTAACATCAAATTCGAGTTCAGCGACTTAATTTTAGTCACTGTTGAATGGATAATTGCCTATTAAGGTGAAGCCGTTGATCATTTTCGAAGAAAATTGATCATCACTATAAAATATTTTGTATTAAATTCAATTTAAAGAATTTCAGCACCAAAAGGAATCAGCGTGTGCTGGTTGTTGCCTTCTTGAAGCCACTGAAAGAATTTTTGATCTAAATCAATTGTGCTTCAAAATTTATACAATTTTGTGGCACAGTCATTGACGTCCTAGTTGGCAATCATTGATTAATGACGAATTCCATAACTTCACAAGGAATGGGATAATCGTTACCAAAAGGAATCAGCATGTGTAGGGCACTATTCTAAACAACTTGTTGAAGGAATTTTGTCAAAATATTGAAAGCGACGCAAAATTAATATCTTTGAACGAAAAATCTTGACAATGATGGAAGTCTTCACGTTAAATTTAAAAATGCATTTTTTCAATATTTCATTTCAGCCATTTTGCCCGCCATCTTGGATTTCGTAATTCTAAATCATTTTAAAATAGTTTAGGCTGGTACAAATTTTATTTAAAGTTTCTGCTCCCCCCCTTCAAATTTGGTCCGAAAAATCAGGTGGCAAATTTTTTTTTTCAAAAAACTTCAAAATTATAATGAAAATTTAAGTGGAATCAACTGAAATTAATTTTAGATCCATTCACCTGCGTTCAGAATCATTTTTAGCATGTTTGGGTTGATTTAAAAATCGTTTGATGTTTTGAAAATTTTCGATGTTTATTATTATTTTTTCGCTAAAATTTTTGTTTTCGTCAAATTTTACATTATTTGACATCTAATGATTGCAAAACAACTGAACTAGTGTAAAATGCATTTTAAAACACTTTTTCCATGCAAATGTTGAAACTGTGGCTTTTTATTTCAATATTTATATTTTTTATTTTTTTCCGAGGCCTTCGGATAATCGAGTCTGAACTGTATTCTTATTTTTAACGGCGCACATCAAGCTAAGCTTTTTGCACCACGATTTTCGGTACGCAAATTTTAGTATCTTCGAAATTATGGGAACTATCGGTTATTTATTCCCTAAAGTTACTGTCTACAAAAAAAAGCAGATTTAGACTCTTTTTACAATCATATTGTTGAAGGGTTAAATCCGTAAGTTTGACAACTTTGGAATAAAAAGACAACAACTTTCTTGGCTGCTCCCTCAAATTGATATTGAAATACATAAATAATAATACAAAAATAAATTGTTTATTGTGCTTATGAAATTCAATACTTATTGAAATAAGACTTCAAAAATCATAGCGCTGAGTAAATTTTCTATTGAACCGCGAACTTGATCGGAAAAATTGCAGCTTATCAAACATTTGTTTTTTAAACCGGATCCGGTGGTGTATAGTGGTAATCGTAGTTGCTTCTCCCCCCTCGCCAAAGAAATATATCATGGAATACTCAACAGAAAAAAAAAACAACCAAAGCCTAGCAACTTGAGTCTATTACACAAATTCAAACATTATTTTCCCGAATTCTTCATTTAGAATAACTAGAATAATATTCTAATAGATAAAAGTATACGTTGAAGTCATTTAAGAGGAATTTGTCGAATTTTAACTAAACTTAAAATATTTTCCCGGTTTGTCAGTCGAATTCCCGAGTTTTTCCCGGTTTTCTCCCGGTGGAATAAATTCCCGGGTTTTTCCCGGTTTTCCCGGTTTTTTCCCGAGGTGGCCACCCTGGGCTTTTTGCAGTTGTTTTTGGATTTGGAAAAGGCTGGACAAAATGGAACATTTTGCGGCCATTTCATTTGCTTCATTGCAGATTTCATACACTATTATTGGTTAAATGTTGAAATAATTCGTTTAAAAATCCAAGAAGGTTTGTCAAAATCGTAGTTTTATTCGTTTTTTTTAGATTTCAACCATATTTTTGGCTTCCTTACTGAGGAAAGGCTATAAAATCACTCGAAAATTGAACATCCTTAATACACCTCTTAGGTATACCTTCGCGTATACATATCGACTCAGAATCATTTTCTGAGCAAATGTCTGTGGGGATGTGTGTAGACATGATTTTCTTTCCACACGCATATCTCAAAACTGGCTGAATCGATTTTGGCCGGGTTTGCCTTTTTATGACCGCTTTGGGGTCCAATAAGACCCTGTTCAAAATTATCAAGTTTAGTGAGGTATTTTAGAAGTTATGATATGAAAATGTTTTTTTTTTGAAGATACAAAATAAGGTGATTTTTTGCATAACCTCAAACGTCCGGTTGCCACATTGCTTAAAATGAGAGTCTGCATGTTTTGTGGAAAAGTCTGTATCAGGTTTATTTTTTTTATTAACAAACTTATTTTTATCAGGTCCCTTCGGTGCTGGAACCTGGTTTGGACCGAATCGGCTCAATAAACCGTGAAACCGCAAATCTGGAAAAGGACAACTAGGGAGTTGAATTACATTTTAAATGTAAGGAAGGCACCAACCACCTACTGGTGGATTAAGAAACGTTTTTTATAATGGATTAGAAAATCCCTCGAGTTACAGATTTTTTTAATGTTTTCATAGCACCTTTGTATGAAAAGCCCCCAAATTTGTATGCAGACTTGTATGGAGAAACTAATGATGCAAAATTGCTTATTTGGACACATAAATCAAATGGCAAAAGATTCTACAAATTATGCAAATGCCCAGATAGTTCAGAGTTCCACAAATTTTATTCAGAAGTTGTTTTTTTTAGAACTTTGAAAGTCGTAATAAGACCAAACCCCTACGCTAACCCTCACCCCTTGTTCACTAGTACAAGCTTGAGACGGTGCAATTGGCGCACTAAATCGATCAACTAACAACTCAAACTACATCCGAAGGCCGCAACTCTCCGGGGATACTCCGAGAGGCGCGCAGCGCTAATGTTCTTTTCTAAGTCGCACTGTTGAGAAGGGAGGTGCACTTGCAGCGCTAAATTGCCTGGCTGGTCCTGGCTGTGGTGAAGGCCGTGAAGGGTGTTTTTTTTTTCTGGTGAGAAGTTGCTCAACTAAGACAGACTCTGGACACGTAGCGCTCACCTTAAGCAACAGCGACCGTCTCGCGCTAGAACTGGCCGCATCCCGGGCGGAACTTCCCGGATATAGAAATCCGGGCTGTAAGTCCAGTGGACGTCGATGGTGGTGATGCGGACTCCGGTGGTGTTCGAGATACGGAGCGGACGCGGCGGAACTCATCAGGGCCGAAGACAACGGGGGAAGTGGGGAAACGAGAGATTGCGGTGGTGCTAGTGGCGGGGGTGGTGGTTGTGGTGTTGGTAGAGGCTGGGTTTGCGTTTGCGGCGGCGGCGGCGGCAGTGGCGGTATTGGTGGAGGCGTTACTTGATAATGCTTCGTTACGCGATTAACCGGCGGGGTTAGGTTTATGTTGTTAGATTGAGTAGTTGAACATTATTAGGTTGTTGAGAGAGATATATGTACAGACATGCAGAAAAGATATGGAAAAGAAAAGAAACAAAAACTCAGACCAGAAAACAAAACAATCGGCGAATTGTGTCACACTCTTTTTTGCTCAGGTTAGACAGTCGAGAAAGGATTTGCCTTGGTGAAAGTACAATGTATCGAATTGAAGTAGTTGAACAATCACACCAATCATTCAATAAACAGAGAAACAAACTTGCAGAAATATAAAACACAAAACAGCTTCTCTAGGACATCACTCACCTGGTTGGGTTGCTGTTGTTGCTGTGGTGGTCCCAGCGCACCAGGCTGACTACCCGGATATGGTGGTGGCGGTTCCGGATAGGGCGGCGGAGGAGGCTGTTGTTGTCCGGGCACCGGTACCGCTCCCGGTTGAGGGACAGCGGGAGGTTGCTGAAGCTGTTGGTGAAGTACGGATTGTCCGCCAACTCCAACCAGCTGCTGCTGCTGTTGTTGCTGTCCTGGAACAGGACCTCCCGGTTGGTTTGGGTTGGCAACGGTTTGAATGATTCGATTTCCTTGGATCTGCTGAACGATCCGTTGCTGTTGTTGTTGTTGCTGACCTGGCATCATATTCTGTTGAACCATTGCACCAGGGTGGCCGCCCATCTTGAGTTGCTGGATTCTGGATGGATTCACCAAACTGCAATCGATAAAGAGATTACCAACACTTCTTATGAACTAGTCTCAAATCGAACTCACCCAGTCCTCACGGTCACGGATACGTTATTGTTCGCGGTAACAACTCCGACGGCACCTTCCTTGGAGAGAAGTTGCGTTCCGACAGCCATTGGCTTACCCATCGCGGCCGCTTGTTGTACCTACAAGACACAATAAACACTCAGTATAAACAAGACTACATTAAGCGCATTTCCACTCCTGGTGAGCAACTTCAGATTTGACACCCCGGTTTTCGCACCGCTGAGTAGAAAAAAAATAACATTTTCTTACGAAATTTTCAGAAAATATTTAATTAGGAATTTGAGAGTTAATGAATTCAAGAATTTACAAATAACCAAAGAATAAGATTTCTTAAATCAAGACTTATGAGATTTAGTAAATAATGAATTTACAAATTTTAAAATGAAGGATATTAAGAATTTAAGAATAGAAAGAAAAAGAATTAAAAAATCTGAGATTTGAAAAAAAAGAATTAAAATATAACTTGAAAATTCGGGGACTTAAGAGCGAGTCCACGAACAGGGCATACCCCTTTGTATGGGACGTCGTTTGGACCTCACCAATCTGCCTGAAATTTTCAGGGGTTGTTTGTACATATAAAACTAGCATCTGGCCAAAATATGAGCACTCTAGGTCAACGGGAAGTGGGGCAAATCGGGACACAAAGTTTGAAGGTTCAAAAACGTCAAAAATCTTAAAAAGGCTATAACTTAGGCAAAATTCAATTTAATTTCAAAATTCAAAATGCATCTTAAAGAGCTTCAAAAATACAACAAAATGCAGGGAGAAGCATCCAAATTGGTTAAATCTAAAGGGAGTTATTGGCATTTTAGTGAAAAAATAGCATAATTTTCAAACTCAAATAAAAAAGTGTTCCATCCAGATATCAACTCGGTTCGACCTGCAGCTTGTAGGGGACATCTGGGACTACCATCTGAGACTGAGAACGCTTTGGGTAAGGCAGTTTAACATATTAAATAGACACTTTTACTTTTAGTGAATTTTTGGTTGTAATTTTTTGCTTGGGGGACCCCTTAGATCCCATTTTCTGGTGATAATTTTATCATATTCGTGTTCCTGAGACAATTTCACATTAGAAACATGCATAAAAATGTTTATTTTTATCCATTTTAACCCTTTAAAAAATGAAAGTTAAAAAAAAATAAGAATCTGCTTTTTTCTGGTGTCATCTAGTATCCTAGGAAACGAACTTGATTATCAATAAATGTGAATCGAAGATTTTTTTAACTTTAATTTTTTAAAGGGTTAAAATGGATGAAAATAAACATTTTTATGCACGTTTTCAATGTGAAATTGTCTCAGGAACACGAATATGATAAAATTATCAACAGAAAATGGGATCTAAGGGGTCCCCCAAGCAAAAATTTACAACCAAAAAATTCACTAAAAGTAAAAGTGTCTATTTAATATGTTAAACTGCCTTACCCAAAGCGTTCTCAGTCTCAAATGGTAGTCCCAGATGTCCCCTACAAGCTGCAGGTCGAACCGAGTTAATATCTGGATGGAACACTTTTTTATTTGAGTTTGAAAATTATGCTATTTTTTCACTAAAATGCCAATAACTCCCTTTAGATTTAACCAATTTGGATGCTCTACCCTGCATTTTGTTGCATTTTTGAAGCCCTTCAAGATGCATTTTGAATTTTGAAATTAAATTGAATTTTGCCTAAGTTATAGCCTTTTTAAGATTTTTGACGTTTTTGAACCTTCAAACTTTGTGTCCCGATTTGCCCCACTTCCCGTTGACCTAGAGTGCTCATATTTTGGCCAGATGCTAGTTTTATATGTACAAACAACCCCTAAAAATTTCAGGCAGATTGGTGAGGTCGATGCGAGATGGGTATGCTTAGCTCGTGGACTCGCTCTTAAAAATTCTAGCAAAACAATGAAAATCGTATACCATGGTATTTATGGATTAAAGTATTGAAAAAAAAAATTGAAGTAGTTTAAGAATTATGAAACTTTAAGAATTAAAAGTTTTAAAATATTCAAAATTTTCACTTTTAGAATTATGTTTGTTCAATTTGATGAAAAAAATAATCCAATTATTTTAAAATCTTAAGAATATTGAGATTTTATATTTTAAAATTTTATGCTGAAGAAATAAAGATTGCTGAATGTTGAAACAATTGAAAATCATAAAATATTCGAATTTTCAAATTATTGAATCAAAAAACATAATTGTTGATTCACAGTTTTTTAAATCTTAGCATCTTAGAATTTTCATTGTTTTTAACATTTTAGAAAAAAATACATTTTAAATTTCAGGGTCTCGCGGTTGCCCACAACAGTGGAGACGCCCTAAGAATAAACTCTTACCTGTTGCTGCATCTGTTGTTGAATCTGCTGCAAGTGAGCCGCCGTCAGCATATTCGGCCGCACCGTCTTCATCTGGCCAGCGAGCAGCTGTTGCTGCAACTGCTGAGGAGGTCCTTGCATTGGTTGTTGTTGCTGTTGCTGCATCTGTTGGCCGGGACCAACCCCGATGAGCTGCTGTAGCTGAGAAGCCTGCTGCGGATTAAGTCCTTGCGGCACTTGCTGCTGTTGCTGCATGGGTTGCATTTGCATTTGCTGCTGCTGCTGCTGTTGCATGAGTGGCATTTGGCCTTGCATCATCGGTCCGGCGAGTTGTGGAGCTTGCGGTTGCGCCATCTCCTGAGGTGCGCCCATTGGCACAGCTTTCTGTTCTTCAACCTTTTCGCCGGTGTCCATCATCTCGGTTTTCACCTCACCGGAGGGTCCAGCTTTCGCCTTGTCCTCGGCCTTTTCCCCTTCCGGTTCGTCCAGTTCCAAGCTATCCAGCAGGTTTGACTTCTCGCCGTCGGTAGTGTCCAACTCGGGGTCGGCGTACTCGAGAATGTTGAAGTCGGCGCCCATTTCCGCCGTCAGCGAGTCCAGCAGTTCATCGTCGTCGTCGGCGAGTCCACCGAAGATGTCTCCGACTCCCTCGACCTCCCCGATGCCGGCGTTGTCTTCCTGTTCGAGCTTTTCCAGCTCGGCCGACACGCTGTCCGGGATTTCTGAAGATCCGTCTGGAGCTGGTTGTTGGCCGGGTTGGGCCTGGACTGCGGCAGCCTGTTGTGGTTGAGCGATTGGTCCACTTGCAATCGGGGCTGGCGCAGTTGAGGCTGGAATGTGAGCTTCGCCCTCGCCGGCAAGTCGCTGCGCGAGCAAGGCAATGTTCTGTTGATCCGTTTGGGATACACTTTGTTGACCGAGTTGGGGCTGTTGCTGCATCATCTGCTGCGGTCCTTGAGGTGACATGAAGGGTCCGTCTGGGCGATTGACGCCGACCGGGAGCTGCATCCTTTGACGCATCAGCTGCTGCTGTTGGAGGATGTTCTGCTGGGTGATGACCATCTGGCCACCGGTTCGTACAATCTGGAGACGCGGTCCACCTGGAATTACACCGGGACCACCTTGGGCACGAATGCCTCCGACGCCACCGGGCATTTGAAGTCGTGGCCTGTTCATCATGTTCGGTGGTAATGGTTGCCGGAAGGTTCCGTTGTCGGCGGTAGGTGCCGTCATCTGCATCATCTGTTGATTTGGTTGCTGAAGCGTTTGCTGAGTTTGCATAGGCGGTCCACCTAGCTGAACCATGCCCTGCTGTTGTTGATCATCGCCGTACGGAGATTGCGGTTGCATTGGCTGAGGTGATTGTTGGGTTGGTTGTTGTTGCTGCTGTTGACCCATAACGACGCCTGGTCCCGACGCGGGAACCTGCTGACGCTGGAGTAGATCCCTGAGCTGCCGATTACCCTCTTGCGGCTGCGGTTGATTGAAACCGTCCGAGCGAGGAGATGTAAACGGTGAGGTTTGGACGGGTCCAAACAGATCTCCAGGTCGGGCGTACACCGTTGGCCGAACTTGATTCGAAAACTGTGGCCGTGGTGTCCCAGGAGCCTGAGCGTACCCCGCATCCAGGTTGATTCGCATCGCCGTCTGCGGATTCGGCATCGGCTGTCCCGAGTAAGCAGGACTCCGGTTCGGCGTTTGAATGGGACTCTGATGTCCTACCGAGCGTGGCGTCTGCGGCGAGTGGTGAATGTAGTTTTGGTCGGACATTCCCTCCGAAGGTGGCCTCGCGAACGGATCCAACCCGCCTTGACTAGCCGGCGAGCCAGGCAACATTTCGTGCGGCGACTGCGGCGGTTGAGACTGAGGTGAAAAGGGACTTTGATTGGGGCGTTGCTGCTGGCCCGGTAGTGGACGCTGCTGTTGTTGTTGTTGCTGCTGCTGCAGTGGGATCTGCAAACCGGGGCGACCACCACCGCCCATCGCTGCCGGATGTTGAAAGTTCGGCACGGGACTGGACGGCGGGTTCTGGCCGCCGAGCGGCACCATACGGTTCTTGCTGACCGGTGACACGAACTGGGTTCGCGTTGGCGATGGACTCGCGGTTGGGCCCATCGGCGAGCCGTCCGTCGATACCTGCAGCTGGAGCGACGGGTTCGAGGGATCTGGGAAGTAGGGTTATTGAAGTCAGTTGTCAGTTTGTCAACATTGTCAGCGCAATAGCATCGTCGCTTGCGTGGCACGTCGTCGAATCGTCAAAACGACCTTGGAAATCAGCTTGCGAGTGTTTATGTAGCTTGTAGTGACTTTTCGAGTGTTTATCTTCGACGTTTGTAATGACTTATCATGATAACAAACCCATCCGACGCCGTGCCACCCGAGCAATGATGCTACCAAACGGTAATTCGAGATGTGGTAAAGTAACAACCCACCTTGCATCCGCTGATCTGGCATCATCAGGTGCTGCTGGGTTTGCTGCTCGCGAGCCCGCTGCTGCTGCAGCTGCTTCCACTGCCGTTCCTGTTCCGCTTCTCGCATACTCTTTTGCTGAGCGTTTATCTTGTCCTGATCCTGAGGGTGGTTTCAGGTGAGAGGGAATTGCGAGAAAAGATACAGAGAAAAGGGGTATGCTTTAAAACGATTCCGGCTGTGAATTGCTCTTATTTCGTTCAACAAGTTCACCAATGAGATTACATTGAATAATATTGACACATAGATTTGGTATCACTTTGTAAGAGATATATTCATATAATTAGAAAAATAAATACATAATCTACCGTTAATGGAAGCGCAATTTTGGTTTAACACTAATCAAGATCGGCAAACATTGTTATTGTTTAAAGAAATTTTCATTAGTATTTGAAGAGTCGAGCCAAGAGTAGCTTCTGGAAGTAACAAGTTAAGATAACCGCACCATGAATCGCGTCGCGACGAACCTCTGTAAACCGAGTGATGTAAAATTGAACTGTCTCGAGAAATCTTTCAACTATTGAAAAGAAACGATGGTGTTGTGTGCATTTTGGAAACTGTACTACTCGACGAAACATTACAAATAAACTGGTTTATGTACAACAAACATGGGTGGGACTTTACTGGAACAACGTTTTGATTCACGCATGACTGAAATGGAAGTTGAATAAGAGACATACTTTTTACAGTGAGAGGGGGGAGCTTCTGGTCAACTATTCTAGATAAAGAGTGAATCTGGTGGTGGGTCAACAAATGAAAATTTCTTTAAATAACTTGTAACACTACGACTGCGTCGGATTTTAAAGAAAAAAGAGAGGACGTCAAGACTAAACTGCTTCAACTTTAGAACAGTAACTCAAATGAAGGGTTTCATTGTTTTTCGTGGAAATCAAAGGTCAAATCGGAGCAATGAAACAAATGATATAATGGAGAGTGTCATGCGAATAATAATGAGAAACAAAAATTGAAAAAGGGGAAACAATGTCTACAACGATCGTGCATATTCTTACTATTTTGGAAAAAGGGAAATGTTTCATGCAAACGGAAGCGGGATTGAACACATGCATCAAGGAACCGGTAAGAAAGCCATAGTCTAGCGAAATAAAGTTTTGAAAACCAACTATTTTAAACAAGCTACATCCAACACATACTGCAACAGAACCGTTGGCGAATAATAAGTTCGTAGCGTCGGCGTGGAACAATACATTTTGATCGAGGATGTCACGTGCAAAAGTATTAACCAAAGTTTTCACAAAATTAGCATAAATAATATTGTAGTTGGTCGTTTTCAATACTTGCAGATTAGCAAAAAAAATGGAGTGCTCTCTTTACCAGAATTTCATTTATGTACGTCTTTGAGCTCCTTTGATCGAAAGAGAGTACAAAGAATTGAAGGAGGTATTAGACTATGACAAACAAACAAACAAACTCGCACTTTTTCGCGTGTGACAGTTTGCCAAACTCGCAAACAAGATAAAATGTATGCAAGCTGAAGGAGCCATTACACTACCGCAAACAAACAAACAACATCGCATTGTTTGACAGTTCGCCAGTTTGTTTGCTTTGTTTGATTGCTTGGATTTGTTTGCACAAACGTCAGCCTGCATACATGTTGCCTTGTTTGCGAGTTTGCAGCAAACAAGTTTCCGGGTTTGGCAAACTGTCAAACACGAAAAAGTGCGAGTTTGTTTGTTTGCGATAGTGCAATGGCTTCTTGACGTTTCTGCAAACAAATGTTGACGAACAAACAACGTAGCCAAACAGGTAAACTGTCAAAATGTGCGAGTTTGTTTGATTGTTTGCCGTAGTGTAATAGTTCCTTGAGACTAAAGAGAATACGCTCAAGGTGGTATTCCAATGCGGGATTTGTTTTTTGAATTGTCCACATGGTCCCAAAAGAAGGCATTTTGCAATTTTTTTTTTCATAAACTCCATAAACAGACCTTTGAATGATCAGACCAAAAAATTCTGTGAACTCTTGTATGGAAAACCTAATGGCTTCATTTGACACAGGGAATCCTGGATCCTGGATATTTACAGAATTTTGTAAAGCTTTAGAAAATTGTTCTGACTTAAGTTTTTACCAGACAAGTTGAAAAAAACCTGTGACAACGCAACAGCTGAGATTTACCAGAACTCTCTTCTGCGATTTTGCTCGTGGGTAGGTTTCTGCAAATTTCTGACTTTTGCAAGTATTGAAAACAGACCATAAAAACACACTTATAAAACATTTAAAAATGGCTCAAGAATAAAAAATAACTAGACAATTAAGCAAATTTCAAAACCAATAAACCCGTTCAAACAACTAGAGGAAAAAAGTGATGTAAATATAGAACAAGTATATACTGCCGTTCTACGCATAATTGTCCCATGTCAGTTTTTGACGATTTTGACTTTATGCCATTTTTAAGTTTAGTCTGATGTGTACTTTAAGAAAAACACATAAAATCTGGTACTTTGTTCGGAAACTCATTAAAAACAACACCAAGTCTGTTTGTCCCATCGTTGAACTTCTACGCATAATTGTCCCACCAAGTATTTTCTTACACGGAATCATTAGTTTTACTAACCATTATGCCTTGTTTGTCTGTTGTATAGCAAGTGGATCACAAATAAGGGTGATAAACTGCTAACTGGAGCGACTAGGGACACATAGGGCGAATATGAACCCACGGGACAATTATGCGTAGAAACACAGAAATCGGTCGAAAAATTTCAATCGCGTTTTTCTCAGTTGCACTTTTTTTAACATGGGACAATTATGCGTAGAACGGCAGTATAGCAGGTTGAAAAAAAAAACAATCAAAAACTTGTAGGAAAACCAAAAAACGAAAAAAAAATCCAAAAACAATAGTACTTCAAATCGGTTACGTTTGGCTAGCGTTTTCATCATGGTTCTCACCGTTTCTGGTGCGGTAGTAGAAGTGGTAGTAGTAACAACAGTAGTAGTAACAGTAGTAGTGGTAGCAGAAGAAGAAGAACAACTAATGGTTGCGGTGGAGGTTGCACTCGCACTAGCACCTAGTGGCAAACATGTGTTGGTGGTGGTGGTGGTTGTGGTGTCGGAGTTGGTAGTAGCGGTACTAATGGTAGGTGTATTAGTGGAGGAGGGACAACTCGGTGGTGTCTCGGCGTTTCCGGTGTGCTCGAGTGTCGTCGCACCACTACCAGTGCTATCGCCTGGTTCGTTGTGTTGGTTAGCGTTCTCGTACGAGGCCGCGTCCAGCGAGGGAAGCGTTCGCATAATCTCGGACGGCGTTAGCACGCGGATCTGCTGATCGGCGGGGTTGTTGCTCGCGGTCATTAGGTTGGGCGTTTGGGATCGCTGCGGGCTGTAGCTTGGGCTCGGAGTGCCCGGAGGTTGATGCTGCTGGACCACGGGGCTCGTGGTTGCTAGAAGGATCTTTTGCGACCCATCCGTCGGACAAACGTTTATGATTTTGTTTACAGCGGCACCGCGCGCGTGGTGATGAGGCATTAGCGGGTGCGGCACGTGCTGCTGCTGCTGTTGGGCGATTTTATTGATCGTTTGCAGTGACGCTGCCAAAATGGGCGATTGAATGGCCGACTGGTTGCCGATAATGTTAAAGTTAATGTTGGCGTTCTGCGGCAGAAACGGTCGTATGTGCGCAAAACCTGGTCTGATAACGGCGCTAGAATTGGTATTAAAGTTTCCGTTGGGATTGACGGTTACGTTCGGTGCCGGCCCGTTTCGCAGTCCGTACTGGTGGTGGTGCACCGTAAAGTGGGGCGAAATGTTGGTCGCTATCACGTTCGGAACGAAGATGCTGCCCCGGTTGGTTCCGATGGTGAACGTCTTCATGACGTGAGTTGTCACCGGTTGACCTGCAACCGGACCCGGCTGCGTTTGCAGCGGTACCCCGGGCGTAACACCGGATTCATTCGAACTAACGCTCGTGCTAACGCTTGCCAGATTGATGAACGTATTGGCAATGTTTGCCGCCACCAGCAGGTTCGGCTTGCTGTTACTACCACCTGGACCACATTCCGACGACGACGACGCCGCCGGTGAGATCACATTCGACGTCGCGTTGTCGCTCATCGTGCCCGAAAGCACCAAAGGGTTAGTAGAGGTAGTGACACAAGTGGACATGCTAGTAGTTGTAATGGAGGTGCTTGTGGTGACCGCCGAAGTGCTTAGCTTGTTGTTGCTACCTTCACCGATTAGTGAGTCGAGGGTATTAGTATCGTTAGAGGGGGAAGGTGTGGTGTTACTATCGAGAAGGGCACTAATAGCGTTAGAGTTAGATGCTGACGTTAGCTCGTCTAAACTATCAGTTCCATCGTCCAAAGAATTTCCTTGCACCTCAATTAGCTGCTGCTGCTGTTGCTGCTGGGGCTGCTGAGGTTTCAGAACTTGCTGCTGAAGTTGCATCTGAAGGTGCTGCTGCTGCTGCTGCAGGGGATTGGTCATCAACTGGTCCCCACCGCCAACACCTGGCGCTGCTACGCCGAGCAGGACCGAGTTGGGATCCGTCTGTTGAAGCTGCTGAAGTTGCTGCTGCTGCTGTTGCGAAACGACGGCGACGGATGATGGTTGTGGTGGTTGTGATGAAGATGATGAGGAAGGTGATGGGACAACATTCACTTGACCTGAATTGCTATTACTATTGCCGTCTTTGGGTGACATTTGCGGCGGTACCTGAATCGTTCGGAAAGAGAGAGAGGGGGCGGGAAGTGGTGGCAACAATATATGAAACCGAAAATCCGAATTCAATAATAATAATCATCTAAAGAGAGAGAGAGACAGTGAGGGAGCTAGCGTTTGTTGCTGTTGTTGTTTTTTTTTTACGGTGGAGAGACTAGGGGACGGATTTTGTTTCGTTAAGAGCATCGAAAAACAATGAATTAAAACTACACTCTGCGTGTGTGGACGAACACGTTTAATTTAGCATACATTTGTGTCATGAGTGTGTTAGCGGGATAAACGTGAATGCGACATATGAATAATGGTATTAGAATGAGTGCATTGCCTTACGATTACGAAATTGAATGTTTGAATATCGAGAAGTCATCAACTTTGGTCACGTCACTTTTTTATAATAAGAAAAGTTAGGGCATCTCCATTCCGGGAGCAATTTAAAATCACAAACTGAACCTTACCAGGTTCTGGAGTAACATGAAAATGAGCACACATGTCCTCGATTAATTCCAAGTTTTTATTTTGTTCGTTAAAGCAATTATCCACAAAAACCGGAAATGGATTCCATTTGTCTTTCTTTTTTTTTTTTTTTTTACTAGGCTAAATCTGTATGATCACTTGGGTGCCCAGAATATGGGACTTGTTTTCAAAACAACACTTCTCAAGCTGAATATTGTTCCTTGATCTATTCCAGGACTCTGGGCCAAATCTGGCAAAATCGGTGAACATTTACCCATTGATACCTGAAAGTGAAGTTTGTATGGACAAAAATCGCAAAAAGTATGAAAACCAATTTAAAAAAAAAATATCTACAACTTTGTAGAACATGCCAAAGCTGTAAAACTCGATCTTGAAAATTTATTAGCGATTTAAAAAGATTTGTTCTCCGAATTCGAAGGTTATTTTTACATTTTTTTTCCTTTTCTGTCCAATTCGTTCTCCTTAGTACCAGTAAACTCTCACCCCATTTCGAACAAATCAGCTGTTAGCCATATCTCAGCTCAGGATAACAACTGCACCAATGTAATTGTTAAAGCAATTTTATAAAATGAAATGTAAAAAAAGTATTTTTTGTATGAAAAGCATGTTTTCATCAACTTCAGGCTCGGGTATCAAAATTTGCACAGGTGCTTAAAATAACCCAAAAAACAGTTTTCCGCTTGTTGAATTATGGCAGCTGTAGAAAATCTGTATCTCTGGAAGGATTTTATGATCGATCAAAATGGTGTTTTTACATCCAATTTTTATGTGCTACCCGATATGTCAGCCAACATACTTCGCAGGGCTGTGACAGCTACAGCTTGATCATTGTTTGCATCAGGACACTGTGACGAGGAGTTCGTCATTTTTGAGTTAAATTATATTTTTTTCATTGGGCCTAGAAAGCCTTATACCAAAATGTTTCGTAAATATTAGAAATTCTGTAACTATTGTATATATTGGAAATTTCCGAACTGATTTGGTGTCTTCTCCTCATTTTGCTGTTTGTTTTTCTTTTTTACCCCATTCGCACGGGCTCCTTATAAGCCGATTTTAAAATGTAAACAAGATTATAACTCATACAACTTTGACAGTTGAGGTACGAATGGGGTATTATCATCTGTATCTCAGCAACCAGAGGTGCAATCTTCAATGTTTCTTAGACGAAATTTCAGGAAATTTTTTGAACTTTTTTGAAAAACATATTTCTGGAAATGGTTCTACATGAACACTATTTTAAAACAAATTTAAAACATCTTTTTTTTGGTTAAGATCCAATATTAAGGTCACAGAAGGAATCCTTCACTTTTGGGGTAATGACTGTCAATGATGGTTCTGAATTCAGGGTTCAGAAATAGTAAATTGGAATGAAAAAATAATTCAAATCAAATTATTTGCTCTACAACATTGCCTCTCGATTGCGAGGTTCCTACTCCTAACTAGGTGTCCGAAGGCTTGATTGTTGAGGCAATTGCAAACCTCTTTTTACACCTTAGCTTCCATCCACCCCGGTATTTGAACTGACGACCTTTGGATTGTTAGTCCAACTGCCTAACAGCGACTCCACCGAGGCAGGACCCAGGGAGACGACTCCTACACCTGGATTGAGCTAACGACCTAACCCTCTAGGTTAGACCGGGGCCAACATTTACTTCCCTGTCCGACGGAAGGCGTGGTCAGAAAAATCTCGTCTCGAAACATGTCACCGGGACCGTCTGAGATCGAACCCAAGCCGACTGGGTGAGAGGCAACCGCGGTCCCGGAAAAATAATAACGATATGTAAAATTCTTCTAGAAACAACACATTCTGAATCAAGAACTGAATGTTTTTCTAAAACAAACATGGCCGCCAAATGGCCGATCTGGAATGATGCCTTCCAGAGCCTTAAGTGACCATGTCTCCAAAACAAACCAATAAAAAAGTTTTTGCGTGAACCTTACTTTACTTTTACTTATTAGAAATTTGTGAACCTATATTTTCTAATTAGTTCCCAACTTAATCTACAACTTTGCTGAAAACACCAAATCGATCAGAATATTTTCGTTCCTATTTTATGGACAGCTGCCAAAATTGTATGAAGACTTGTTTGAGTGAACCAATGACACAAAATGGCTTCTTTGGTCGTAGGGAAGGCCCCAAAAAAGTAAAAACCAAAAAATTAATACCATTTCCGGGATTTTGGGATCACTCCTTAAAAAAAATCTGTCTAGTTAAAAAAATGATTAAGTCGCTTAGAAGGTTTTTAACGGTGCACATCAACCAGAGCTTTTTACAACAAAATTAGCTTATTTTTAAGAATCAGATTGTTTCAGGATTGGACCCGTAAGTTTGCTGTCAATTTTGGAATAAGAAGACAACAACTTCCTTGGTTGCTGTGCACCCTTTATGGCCGACGTCCAGTTTCACCTTAACTGTGTTCTTTCAATTAAATTAGTTTAATTTAAAAAAAATCAATAGTTCTTTATATTACAAATATCAATTTGAAAATGTTTCAAGGGTGGTACAAACAGTTTAATTTTTGCATGCATTTACCAAGAAATGGGTCTTTAGTTTGGTCTTTATAGGATTTTTTTAAACTTGAATATTACATTTATTTGAGATACGTTTTATTAAACATTTTAAATTTGTTCAGAATACCTCTGTTATCACAATAATGAAAGCACACTGTCGCAATCAACATTTACCCACCATAAACACACATGACATAAATGATAAGCCAGACCCTCTTTTTGTTGGAATACCTCCCATTTCGGATATCGATGTGAGAGAGCGATAAAAGTTTTCCCCAAAAAAAAACAACTAAAACATCAACACAGGAGATCAAACTGGGTAGTTTATAATTAGTAGTTACAAAAAAAAAAAAAAACAAAACACGTGGTGTGGAAACTAAAGTGAAGAGAGCAATGTTTGTACAAATAAATTTGGAAATTTTACCAAAATTAGAAAGAGAGTGAGAGCGCGTTACAAAACAATGATCTGGTAGGGTGTGTTTGTGTTAGTCACAAAACATATGAGTGTGTGAGAGAGAGAGGGTAACGAAACAATGAATGGAGGGGACGGCACTAGTAGTAAGATTAAAACAATGATAGCGAAAGAATTTTTAAGGGTAAGTTAACCAAAACAATCATACGAAACGAAAAACTGAAACTAAACGTGTGTGTGAGTGTTTGTTTGTGATGGATGAGATGAGAATTTGAGAGCTGCAGCAGTACACAAGTTGGTCAAGAGTCCCTGCGTCGCTGCGCCAACCGGAAGGCGCTTTTCATTGTTTTATCGTTTTTAGCTTTGGTCCCTGACTTTTGAGTGAAACCGAGTTTGATATTTTTCGATTTGGGTGGGAGATCGAACAGAATAAACAGAAACATAGAGGGGAGCTCCCGACAAGCCCAAGCAAGAAGGGACATAGGTTGCTGTCCCCGTGAGATAGCACATACCTGTTGGGACTTCTTCATCCGGATGGCGGACCGATTATCGCGCGCCTGCTGCAGATAGGGTTGCTTCTGCTCGGTCGAGAGCAGTCGCCACCGCTTGAAGATCTGCTTGCACCGGTCGGCCCAGTTCGGGAACTCCAGTTTGAGCTCCGGATGCTGGGTGTTGCAGTAAAGCACGGACGAAATCGTCGCCAACTCGTTGAGGGCTGTAAGAGAGCAAGATCTTCGTTAGTTTCCCTTACAAATCATTCCACCAAGCAAGTGTCACTCACGTTCATCGAGCCGCATTCGCTCGGACATTTTCTGCGCCGCGGACGCTCCCGCCATCGGTCCCATGCTGTCGTCGATGGGTCCGGAAATGTCACCGGGGCCCGCGCTGCCACCGCCGACGGCGGTACCACCACTCGTCCCAACGATCACCTGACCCGCAGGGGCAGGACCCATTCCCATAACGGGCCCGCCACCAAGTGGAAGTTGCTGCTGTTGAGGCGATTGACCCATCGGACCCATTGGGCCACCACCAGCGGGACCGGGAACCCACTGGCCTTGCACGGGCGATTGCGGGATTTGGCCGGGCATCGTTCCCGGTTGAAGTGGAGGTTGTTGTTGCTGCTGGAGTTGTTGGTGGGGAAGTACCCCTGGAATGATTTGCTGGGTGACGATCTGCTGCTGCTGGGGCTGTTGATGCGGAGGTAGCGATTGCTGCTGCTGCATCGGATCGGCCAGTTGCTGGAACTGGTTCCTGGTTTTGCGGGTAATGGGACAAAAAAGTTAGTAGGGATGCTTCTCAGTTTGAATTGTAACCAAAAGCATGAAATAATTACAGAGTGGCCACTCAAATCCCATTTTTAATTCTTGATTTTTATATGTTTTCCGAAAATAAAACAGATCAAACGAATTGATAAGGAGAATGCAATAACTATACCATAGCTAATTTTATCCTGTACAGACGTACTTATTCATCAGCTCCCCAAGAGCCAGTAATTGTTCTACACTGTTGCGTAGGTCTAAAACTTCTGCGAAAACAAATATAACCACGCTGTCTTCTCCTGCTCTTCGACTTATGACTGTCGCGCGAAGCATCTACAATAGTTACTGGTATGATTGCCTCTACAATTGGCGCACTTCATACGCGAGTTTAACTTCTCTCCCAGGTCCACTTTTCAGGGCGATTCTAGAACGTGGCTGGACATTGTGATTCGGCGAGCAGTGACCGTATTTGACACACCAATGGTAAGCACTGGGTCCGAAAAATCTTGAGGTATTATTCTATATTGATGTCTTTGGTTTCTCTTCATCCGCATTGACTATTTCTTATTCCTGATTTTCTGTTCTTTTTTTGCTCTCCCTACCATCTGTCTCTTTTATGTCCTTGTGAGGGGATCATCGATCCATCCTCATTGACAAAATATCTTTTCATTTTTCTTCTTGTCTTCGTCGTATTTTTCATTATCTTTGCGGGTACTGAGCTCGATTTGCTCTTCATCCGCATTGACCTTTTCTCATCCATTGTTTTCTTTTTTTGTAGGTAGTTGAAATCAAAGCCGGGGATCAGGGAGGAAACATTGACCGCTAATTAGGTCATCCTTGTGGCCCTGTTGGTTGTCACAGTTTTCCCGACTCTTTGAAGAAGACTTATTCCCGGTCCTCCCAATTTTACGACTCGAGTGGCCACCCTGCATTCTTTACAAGTTGCAACTTTCATACTAGCAGTGAAAAAAAAAACAATAAATCTAAGTGGCTAGGGCAGGAATGGAGGTGAATGTGATGTCATATCTTCAGCAGGCATGATTTCGGGTTTGATTTCCTTGTTGGGTTCGGTGCGAATCGGATGAAAGTTAAATCTTAAGGAGTTGAGGGGAAAAAGCTTGCTGTTAGCTGAACGCGCGCGCATTGCTTAGGAAAGTGCAGTTAGTATAGTAAGAATATGATAGGGCGGTAAAACTGAAAAAAATCTAGTTAGGGGTAGTGCGCAAACAAGGTCAGTGCAAAACAAAGGGGGTTCGATTAGCACACACGCTCCATTCCTACCTTTGTGGGAGGAAGTTATTAGAGTAATACCCTCTGTTGAGCTGCTGTTGCTGCTGGTTCATAACCATCTGTTGTTGTTGCTGCAGCGGTTGCTGAAGCATGCCCATGTTTGGTTGCATTTGCTGTTGCTGGGGTGGCGTCGGCATCATCTGCATATGCTGCGGTTGAGGGGTCGTTGGTGTCGTTTGCATCGTATGGATCGGTGTACCGGGCGTGGTCGGTTGCTGCTGGAGCGGCGACTGAATCATCATCGTTGGTCCAGGTCCGCCCATCGGTTGGTGTTGGGGGGATTGGTGGATGTGGGGCGAAGGCATGCCCATGGGGTTCATCATCTGCTGTTGTTGAGGTGTCTGTGGGGATTGCATACCCAGGTTGACCTGCTGCTGCATCGACGGGTCGCCCATCATGGAGGGAGGACCGCTTGTTGGTGTTGGAGGTTGTTGCTGAGGCTGTTGAATCTGTGGCGAGTGTTGCTGCATTGCCATCGTGTTGAGGTAACGCTGAGGCAGTGCCTTCTTGGTCACGTCAATGCTGTGCGACGGAGTCGAAGTGTTGGACGTGTACGGCGTCATCGAGTTTGCAAACATTGACTCTTGAGATTCTTGCGACTCGTCAGTCATGACGTTCTTGAATATCTCCTCGACTTCTTTGCTGTCCATGTTGCCGAGGTTGTCCAAGTTAAAGTCCGGACTCAAAATATCCAGCTCGTTCTTGGTCGCCTTGACGAGGCCATCACCGAGTTCACCGTCCGCGGTCAGTTCGTCAAACGCCGCCGACGTCTTCGTGAGCTCCTCGTCATCGTTCATGATTCGATTGACAAAGTCCTCCTCGATTAAATCGTTCGGTAGACCAAGCACATCTTTCAACGCTTCCGTATCACTGTTGTCGTCTTCTTCGGCTTTTATCGCTTCATCAGCAGTTTGCTGCGTTGTCGCCGTCGCAGGTTGTGCCGACTTGGCCGCCGCAGCTTGCTCCTGCTCCATACTCTGCTGCAGGGCTTTCTGTTCCTGTGCCTGTTTCTCCTCCTGCTTAATTCGCATCTCCTCGACGTACTTCAGCTCATCGGCTGTAAGCTTGATCGTCTTATCATCCGAAACGTCACTCTTCGCGTCGTCGTCGCTTTCCTGCGTCTCGAACTTTGTTGGCGCGCTCGAGTTCAGCAGTGGCCTGCCGAAAAACGCATCCTGCAGAATCGTCGGATAGATCTCAATCAGCTTATTCTTCTGCTTTCTTCGAATTGGCTTCTTCTTCGGCTTAACCTCCGAGCTCGCAGACTCCTCGCTGATTTGCGGCACAACTCCGTCCGCAATCTCGTCCTCCTCCTTTCCGTCCTTGGTCCGCACGGCACGATTCCGCACAAAGAACCCACCGATGCCAAGCTTCTGCAGATTGCGCTGCCGTTTCTTGCGCAACACAACCACTCCCTGCTCGTTCGTGACCAGTGCGAACCCTTCCGGCGGAACCGGATCGTTCCACACCATGCCGTCCTTGTAGATTTCCGCTTCCTCGCGCGGGTCCAGCGGCTCCAGCTTGACGTCGTCAAACGAGTTGTCCAGGCTGCTCCCGGCCACGACCGATTCGATCGCGGCCAGAATTCCGTCGTCCTTGTCCAACGGTGGGGGTGGTTGTAGTTGCAGCTTGGGTTTCCGCTTGCCGCGCTTGCCAAACTCGGCCTGCAGCGATTTGATCTGGTGCAGGCCGTGCTCGCTGAGGCAAACTCCGTCCACGTAGTGATTGCCTTCCAGCGCGAGTGGAATGATTTTTTCCTCCGGTTTGGGGGTGGACTTTGGCGTGGAAATTGGTGTTTGGGTTAGTTTCTTTTTCGGCACTAGGTGAGGGGGTGGTTGATCGTGCGGTCGGCACAGGAGACAGTTGTACCCATCTTCGGCGCAGCGTTCCGCTTCGTTTTCCGATTTGATTTGATCGCAACCGCAGTGAAGCCATCGTTCGCACTGATTGCACTGGATGATCAACTCGCCGTCGGCGTAGCCTTCGCCACAGCACGGACAGCTCACCTGACTAGCACACGGACCACACTCGGAGTAGTTGTTGAGCCAGGCACAGTTGTAACCTGGGTCGTTTGTGCCACACTTTAAACAGATGGCACACCACTTGCACTTCCAGTTGCCCTGCGGAACCTGCTCCAGCGGTGGGTCCATGCAGTACGTGTGGTACGAGATGTCACAATCGTCGCACAGTATCAACCGACCTTCGTCGTTACGCTGGCCGCAGCCCTCACAGATTGTACAGTCCAAACAACGCCAGCCCTTTTGCAGTATCACTTTGGTCACTTTCACGTTCGTACAGTAAGGGTGGTAACACTGGCCACACTGGGTGCACGCTATCAGACAACCCTCCTGGTCGGTCCCGATAGCTCCACACATCACACAAATGTCCTGCGTCAACACAAACTTGTCTTTGGCGGAGCAGAGCACGAGCCGGTTATCGCCACCCGGTTCCTCTTCGGAAGCCTTCGACGAAGAAGAATCAGCCGTTGGTCTTTGCAGGCCCAACCCCGGAACTCCGAAGATCCCTCGCATCTTCGCCTTTGGTCCACGCTTCCTGCTGAAATCCGCAAGTCGCGACTTTTTCTGAAATCCTTTACCCGTACCTTTGGGTCTGTTGGTCCCACTCAACGACAGACCGAGTCTCTTCTTGGCTATCTTACTCGCCACGTATGGTTTTCCCTTGCCCAATCCAATATCTCCGGACATGATTCGCTCCCGCGGTTCCACATCAACGTCCATCGATTCGTCGTTCAAACTTTCCTGCGACGCAGACATACTATCGTCGTCAACGCTACTATTCCGGCGCATCGCCGCCATCCGACCACTGTGAATCGCCGTCTTGCACGGACTACACAAATACTCATAGTCCGGATTCGTCTCTTTCTTCGCGTGATAAACACTCAAATCCGCCTCCGCGTCACACGTACTGTGCACAAACTTGTTACACCCACTGCACTTGACCATCTCCCGGTGGGCCGCCGCCCGGTAAGCTCGATGACAAATCGGACACGAGAAGCCCTTGTTCCGCTGCTGGTAGCAGGAGTCACAGACAGAAAAATGCGCGTGCCACCTAGACGAGGCGCCAGCTCCCGGCGTTCGCGACCCACAATCCGAACAAATCCGACAGCACCGGCACTTCCAGCCGTACTTCGGAATCGACGTCATGATCGGCCTCAAACAACTCGCGTGGTAGATCTTATCGCACTGCTCGCACCCAACAGTGCGACCTTCGCTCGAGTCCGGCACCCGGCAAATCTGGCACTTTTTACACGACCCGCACTGCCACCCCGAGCGAACGCCCGGCAGCTGGGCCAACCCGACGCACGTTCCGTGGTAGTGGTCACCGCAGATCGAACACATCATCAGGTTGCCGACGTCCCCGAGCGCCGAACACTGCCGGCAGTTGATGTCGTCCGTACACACTAAAGGCACTTGTCCGAGGTGCTCCTTGCAGAAGCAGTTGTACGACTGGATCACCTGGAAGCCACCGGCCGCGGCAATGCACGGATAGTGGAACGACTTGGGGCAGGACATCTGAGGAAAAAAGAGTGTTAAATGTTGACCTCGATGAAGCTTTCTTGAGAACTCACCTTGCACACCAAGCTAGCCCCGTAGCGCGAGCAAAAGTAGCACTTTTTGCTCAGCGCCTGCGCCACGACCACCTCCAGGTTGCTGAGCGTCCCCGTGGCCGCGTCCCGGCCCACGCCAAACGACCAGCTGGCACACGACCGGTGAATGTAAAAGTATCCGCCGTCCTTGATCGAGGCGAACTCCACCGGCTCGGTGTGGCCGATCTTCTCCAGCTCGTCCACGTACTCGGCGGTGATGACTGGGTTTCTACGAAGGAGAGAGAAATCATCGTTGAGTTCAATCGCCCCGGTCAAAAGTTCGGAGTACGTACTTGCACTTGTTCAATCCTTTCTGCCGCTTGTTGCTGCTCAACAGCGGCGGTATCCCAAGCGTAATGCCACCCGTTTTGGGACTTTTGTCGCCCGAGCTGGGACTGCTCCCGGACGAGCCCTTGCCATCTTCCTGGGACGACAGCGCGGCCGCCACCGTCGCCTCGACACTGTCCTTCACCTCGATCCGTAGCATTTCGCCCTGACCGAGCTGGCTGCGTTCGCCGAGCGCGCACAGGGCGCACACTTTGCCGGGGTACTTTTCCGGAAAGTAGGGAGATTCTTCCGGCGCGGGCATCAACAGGGCCGGGTCGGTTTCCATCATTTCGGCCGTCGTCGGGGTCGTCGCGACGGAACTGCTGGCCGTACTCGGACCGCCGCCGATGGATTCGTCCGGTGAGGGAAGCACCAGGGCCAACGATTCGCCCAGACTGTCCGATTTCCTTTTAGGAATACTACCACGAACAACATTAGTTTGCTTAAATCTAAAAACGTTGAGGGGAGGGAGGAGGCTCGACTAATTAAGGGGGAAACACTAAACAGTAAACCAACGCGGGCAGTTCTCTGGGCTAATTTGAGTATTTTTCTATGAACTAAATTTCTTCTTACCAAATTATAGACAGTGCTAAGCTAAAGGAGCTACAAGACTATGGCAAACAAACAAACTATTTGACAGTTTGCCTGTTTTGTTTGTTTGCAGAAACGTCATCCTCATCCAACAAAGCAAAATGCATGGGTTTTTTTTTTGCGAGTTTGCCACAAACAAGTTTGCGAGTTTGGCAAACTGTCAAACACAAAAAAAATGCGAGTTGGTTTGTTTTTTTTTGTTGCCATAGTCTAATAGCTCCTTAAGTATAAAGCTCGGAAGAAACGCGGTCAAGAAAAGTCTTAAATTCTTAAATTCCTAAATTCCTAAATTCTTAAATTCTTAAATTTTTAAATTCTTAAATTCTTAGATTCTTAAATTCTTAAATTCTTAAATTCTTAAATTCTTAAATTCTTAAATTCTCAAATTCTTAAATTCTTAAATTCTTAAATTCTTAAATTCTTAAATTCTTAAATTCTTAAATTCTTAAATTCTTAAATTCTTAAATTCTTAAATTCTTAAATTCTTAAATTCTTAAATTCTTAAATTCTTAAATTCTTAAATTCTTAAATTCTTAAATTCTTAAATTCTTAAATTCTTAAATTCTTAAATTCTTAAATTCTTAAATTCTTAAATTCTTAAATTCTTAAATTCTTAAATTCTTAAATTCTTAAATTCTTAAATTCTTAAATTTTTAAATTTTTGAATTCTTAAATTCTTAAATTTTTGAATTCTTAAATTCTTAAATTCTTAAATTCTTAAATTCTTAAATTCTTAAATTCTTAAATTCTTAAATTCTTAAATTCTTAAATTCTAAAATGCTCAAATGCTTAAGTTCTTAAATTCTTGATTTCTTGGTTTATCAAATTAACATAATCTTAAATATAATGTCTACAATTTAAAATTTTTGAATTCTTCAATTTTTAAATTTTTGTAAACAAGATTTCTTTGATTTTAATTATTATTTTTTTTTTATTTTAATTTTTGAAAGTTTTTAGTGTTTTTTGGATATTTTTTTTTCGGATTTATTTATTTCAGATTTTTTTACCGAGATTTTTTTTTGTTAAATCTTAAGTTTTTAAACTTTTAGGTCCATTTAGGTCAAGGGATTATTTGTTTTTAATTTGAAATTTGGATTTATTAATTCCTGATTTTTTATAATTTCCAAAATTTCTTATTTTTTTGTACTTGTATTGAAAAATTATACGTTTTTTTAATAGGGTTTTACGTTCCTTCCGAGCTCCGTACTATCCTAAAATAAAAATTAATCTACTTCTCCAGAGAACCGCGTTGGCCGGAGCGGACGAAACGCACTAGCGCAGTTACCTTTTCATGAGTTTCGCGTCCGAGACCACGGTCTGGCCACTGCCGGTGAGGACACCGCCGCTGAACTTGAGCGTCGGTCCGGCGGGGCCACCCGCGGCGGCACTTGGTGATGAACTCGGGTTGGTCGACGCCATCTTCAGCAGCACCGACGGTAGAAAGTCCTTCTTGGGTCTGCCCGGGCCACGTCGGAGTGCCGCGGCCGAAGGTTTTCCGCTGCCGATGCCAAACCGATGCTGTCCCACCACCAGCGGGAGGATGGTCACGGGTCGTACCGTTGGTGCGACTGTCTGCCGTGGGGTGACCTGCTGCAGTGGTGACAGCTCCAGCGGCAGTTCTTCGATCGGTGAAGACTGCCGGCAGGAGTTGGGGGTTGTGCTAGGGTCTAGAATCTCATCTACACGGGGCACGGGTTCAGGGGGGGTTAGAGGGTATAGAGCAATACAGAGGTTTTTGGTGTTGTTGTTGTTGGTTTTGTAGATTAGGTAGGTAGAGTGTTGGAGAGGTTAAAGCGATCGGTTGCAGAACACGTTAGGGTCGCGCGTTCCGATTGTGTTTCTTCAAGAGTTCTGCAAAATGTGTAACAGCAAATAAAGCAAGGGTGCAAAATTAATAAACAGGCAACTTAAACGTACAGAGAAAAGAAATGAAAGGTTGAAATAAAAGCGAGAAGGTAAAGGAGTGATATGAAGCAAATAAATATTGAAAGTTTCTCCCGAGAAAAGGCACCGAAACCTAAACTAAAACATTAAACCGTCTAAAACGGCGTTTGTAACTTCCCATCGATGGGAATATCCAAGCGAAGGTCGCGGGGTCGGGTCGGTGTCAATCTATTAGTGATAGCGATACGCGACGAGGTGGGAATTCCCCCCGAAGTGCCCCGAGAAGTAACCTTTTTTTATTCACATGAATAAATTAAACATTTCTAGTCGAAAGAACTGAGCAATTCTTCTTGGCTCTGATGTTGATTTAACAAATGAAATTCGAGAACTTTTACTTTAAAATTGAGGTCATCAATTGTGATTGGACACTCAATAATATTTTAACTGAATGAATGTACATGGAAGAGAAAATCAAAATAAATATAAATTTAAAAAAAAGAACTTTTACTTTTAAAACATTGTTATATGAAATCACTCACAATCAACTCATTCCGAAGACAGGATACTAAGCATGATTTAAAAAATCGAAATTTTGTGGACATTTCAGGGCATGGTTCCCTAAAAGTAATGACCGATTCTTCGGCTCCTTTTCAAAAAAATCCCAAGTTTTCTTCAGCGTTTTGGCTTTAGTGGCACAATGATTGAAGAAACCCCAAAATGTTTATACGTATTTGGAAAAATAATTGATTTTCTTACATAGAAATGTCATGCAGAATGAACAATATTTTACATGTGCTTCCCCTGAAATGGAAATGTAGCGTGACGGGACAACATTGTAAAACTGGACTTTTAAAAAGCACACAAAAAAAAATCGCTTCAGTTTTTCCAATTTGATTTTTTTCAACTATTGCTTTTTTAAACATAGTCACACATTTAGGATGGTACAAAATCGGGTACCGGAGATATTTGAAAAATGTGAATATTGTCACATAAAATTTCAAAATTAATTTCTAGATAAACAAAAGGGTGACAATAAAACAAATCGACCTCAGGGATACCCACTGATTCGACTCTTTAAGCAAAAAAAATCATCTGTGAAAATTTTGAGCGAAATCGGTTTAGATTTAAGGGTCGCTATACTGCCCCTGATCGCATAAATGTCCCATATGCATTTTAAACGTTTTTGAGTTATGGATGCAGTTTGGTTCAAAATCGTGTGCTCTTTCAGGAAAGCCTACAACATCCAGTACTTTTTTCTAGAAGTCAAAAAGAAATCCATTTTTTTAGCGAAAACTTAACACGTAGCCTTATGTGTGGGCACGGGTCCCCCACAGACCGTTATTATGAAGAAAAAATTTCCACCCAAACCAATGATTGGACATGGTTTCTGGGACTATTCTGCACCTCTGGGCCAAGTTTCAAAATATTTGCCGGCAGAAATTTCGAATACGGTCAGTTTTAGTATTTTTAGTTGAAATTAAGGGGAAATCGCATGTAAAATGCATAGGAAAATTTCAAAGTTTTAATGTTTTAACTCTAAAACGTACTGGTCATGGTTTTAAATTGTACTTACATGTAGTAGAATGATATAAAACGATTTACAGAACTGACTTAGCCGGATTAAGCCTTAGTTAAGTGACTTAAGTACATTATTTACAAGTTTATATCTAAATATTAAAAAAAAAACTCCTTCATTAGGCAATTTTAAGTCTAGGAAGACTAGATTGCATAAAAAAATTAAAATGGGGTAACTTTGAGCCAAGGGGTGACATTGTACCAAATTTTACGTTTGTTTAATAACTAATTAGCTTAACAATAAGCTCGATAAGCTTGAATTGTAAGGATTACTCGTTGCAAATATTGTTGTCTTCTCCCACAATTTTGAAAAATTTCATAAAAAGTTAAATAAGAACGAAAAAAATCTACAAAGGATTATTAGCCTTATTGTTGTACCCTGACAAGAGTTTTAGGACACAAACTACATTAGAACTTACATCGTCGTTCATATGTAAATATTTATAAGATTAATAACCTATACATATTAGACTAAACTTTTTTCACATTTTCTTAAGATATGCCAGGCTTGTTAAAATAGTAGATAAGTGGTTGTGTTTTCACAAGTTTTTATTGAAGATTAAAGAGGCTTTACATAATATGTTTTCGTCTCTGGAGTAGGTTTTGGTTTGAAATATTAATCCTGTGGGAAGTTGTGCCATTAAACTTTTGCTAATTATAATCATTACACAGGGCAACAAAAATGTTTGAGCTAAATGATAGCTGAAATACTCACTACGTTTCGTTCGTATGGTTCAAGTTTCTAAACGTTTTAAAACAAAAAAAAACAATTTTATTATTAATGCAATGCTACAAACTTGCCACGTCACATAATTGTTTTTCTTTTATTTGTATTCAGAAGGAATCGATTAAGAACTGGAACATGTGCGCATCATTTTTAAATTTGTCACTTATAGGTGATTTAAAATCTTTTTAAACATATTAATTTGCGATTTGCGAAGCAATATCATCAAATTATTGTTGGGGTTGGGAACATAAATAGACCAAATTAAGCAGTCTACAAAAAAAATATTGACATAAACTTAATGCTTATCAAAACAATCTTTTGTACATTGTCACCCCTTGGCTCAAAGTTACCCCATTTTAGTTATTTTTATGCAATCTCCTAGACTTAAAATTGCCTAATGAAGGAGTTTTTTTTTTAAATATTTAGATATAAACTTGTAAATAATGTACTTAAGTCACTTAACTAAGGCTTAATCCGGCTAAGTCAGTTCTGTAAATCGTTTTATATCATTCTACTACATGTAAGTACAATTTAAAACCATGACCAGTACGTTTTAGAGTTAAAACATTAAAACTTTGAAATTTTCCTATGCATTTTACATGCGATTTCCCCTTAATTTCAACTAAAAATACTAAAACTGACCGTATTCGAAATTTCTGCCGGCAAATATTTTGAAACTTGGCCCAGAGGTGCAGAATAGTCCCAGAAACCATGTCCAATCATTGGTTTGGGTGGAAATTTTTTCTGCATAATAACGGTCTGTGGGGGACCCGTGGTGGGACAAACTTCAAATGCGTTTTTCTCAGCTTGCTATTTTTGCATATGGGACATTTATGCGAACATGGGCAGTATAGATCGTTAAAGTTGGAGAAAAAAAACCTTTTCATGCAAGAACGTCTTTTTTAAATCGCTAATAACTCGTCAGGGTTAACTCAGATCGTTTTGTGGTCTTCGACAAAGTTGTATGTCGTAAGAATTAGCTCAAGAATCTAACACTTGACAATGATCAAACACATTTAACGCCACCTTTTGGCGGAATTTTGATTTTTTGCTTTTCCTTAGACATTTTTGTGGTTCTGAGATTTTAAAAAGCCGGGAGCCGTGGTGTAGGGGTAGGCGTGATTGCCTTTCACCCAGTCGCCCTGGGTTCGATCCCAGACGGTCCCGGTGGCATTTTTCGAGACGAGATTGGTCTGATCACGCCTTCCGTCGGACGGGAAGTAAATGTTGGCCCGGACTAACCTCAAAAGGTTAGGTCGTTAGCTCAGTCCAGGTGTAGGTGTCGTCTCCCTGGGTCCTGTCTCGGTGGAGTCGCTGGTTGGCAGTTGGACTAACAATCCAAAGGTCGTCAGTTTGAATCCCGAGATGGATGGGGAAGCTAAGGTGTAAAAAGAGGTTTGCAATTGCCTCAACAAGCAAGCCTTCGAACACCTAGTTTCGAGTAGGAATCTCGCAATCGAGAACGCCAAGGCAATGCTGTAGAGCGAAAAATTTGATTTGATTTTTTGAGATTTCAAAAAAGTGTCCACGTGGTTTAGGGATGGTCCCCCGGTTGCCAGATAAATCTGGGAATGCCCGATTTTTCAAGTGTCAGCCAGAATAAAGATTTATCAGATTTTGACATATTTTTTTACTTTCTGCCAATTTTGGCCAACTTTTTGATTATAATGAACGATTTTAATTAAAAATCGAAAATAAAGTGTAAAGACTTATTTCATTGAAAACATAAATTCAACCTTTCGGAGGTTGAAAAATGTAACAAAATTGAGCATTGATTATATCCTGCCTTTCCTCCCCTACTCATAATTATGAAATTGTAAGCACTTAAGCAGGGATGGACTGCCGTTCTACGCATAATTGTCCCATGTTCGAAAAAGTGCAACTGAGAAAAACGCGATTGAAATTTTTCGACTGATTTCTGTGTTTCTACGCATAATTGTCCCGTCTATTCGCTCAATTTGTCCCTAATCGCCCCCGTTAACAGTTTATCACCCTCATTTGTGATTCTTTGATATACGTCAGGTAAACAAGACATAATGCTTCGTAAAACTGATGATTCCGTGTAAGAAAATACTTGGTGGGACAATTATGCGTAGAAGTTTAACGATGGGACAAACAGACTTGGTGTTGTTTTTAATGAGTTCCCGAACAAATTACCAGATTTTATGTGTTTTTCTTAAAGTATACGTCAAACTAAACTTTAAAATGTCATAAAGTCAAAATCTGTAATTCTGTAATTCTGTAATTTCGGAATACATTCGTCCGGCTTCAGCTGAAGATTCATGCTGTCCCATGTTGCATGTTCGAGTGTAGACCTACGGAAAACCTTGCCGCGAGGAGAGGTGAGTGAGAAGTACACGAACCACCTACGACATAATTCCTCGGGCGGCCCAGGTCAACTCGAAGTTACCCCAGGCACCCCCAGTGCAGGACACATTGGGGGTAGAAAGCGGATAGATATTTCAGTGAATACAATAATTATGACAATATAGTTTCATATAATCCTTATTCCTTAATCTTACCTTTTGACACTATCAAACCTAGCAATATTACTATTGCATCTTACCATTCCCTTTTGATAGTGTCAACTTCAAACCTTCACTCATTGTGCAATTAACACATAATTTCCGCTATATTCTTCATGCGGAATCTTCGTCTAATTTCTTCGCCTTATTATCACTGAACCACGGCGCGATATTGTTCTCACATTTTTTGAGCTTCAACGACCGATTGTTATTCACGCACTTATAAAAATACTTGTTCTGTTTCGCGGCTTTGTGAAAAATACACGTGTGTTGGCTGATACAATGACTTTTTCGGTCATCGTATGCTCGCAAGGTACATGAAAGAGAAAAAGAGAAAAAATGGGATAAGTACAATGTAAAATAAAATCGAACATTGGAACAGACTAACACAGAAAGAAAGAATAAAGAAACCTTATTTTGCAACTAGACAGAAATACCAACTTGTAACGAGAAGTTTACAAGAAAACAACTGAAGTTGTGAAATATGGGACAAGACAAGCAAACTAGAATAGTTAATATATATAATAAAACAGATTGAACGTACCTTTAATCATATTAATAACAGTTATGCCCAAATTTCTTACCAATTTTTTTCAGCAGTTACATTTCTACAATAATGTATTGCGATTCCAAGTTTGAAGAATAGAGTAGTTAAAGTTTGTGAGGTAAGGGACAAGTTATAGCAATAGCAAAATAAATAGATGGATAGATTTTAGATTTTACTAAATTGTATCTTAAAAGAATAGTAAACATCTATCTTGTTTTGAAAATAGCCAATGCACCAATTGCAAACATACAGCATGTCACGTTCACACCGTATGGAGTAAATGTGATAAGCTATATGTCCACATTCGGGGCACCACCTTTTTTCAAAATACATGAAATGATAGAAGGAAGACCCCTTCTGTATAGTGGAAGATTTCTGCAACACCTTGGATTCGGACCAGACATTTTGTCTGAAATAAGAGAGAAAGACAAATATTAAGATTGTGGTATTATCACTAAATCCTATCATCCTTTCACCCCCCAAGACATGGTCTATCCTTCGTGCCTTCGTGTCTTGGGTGATGGCGAATTCTACCTTCTTCAATGATCTTCGGACCACTCGGCTCCAGTTTACAACATGACAGCGACGAGAACACAGCCGAATGGGAGTTGACAGTATCAAATGCATGCTATACACTTTGCTTTGCTGGATACTTACTAATAGCAAAGGGCGAGAGTCCTGCGACTCTCAGCAATCATGAATACTGCCCATTTGCCACAAAATGTCATAAAGTCAAAATCGTCAAAAAATTACATGGGACAATTATGCGTAGAACGGCAATGGAATAATCACAAAAACAAATCTTTTCGCTTATGAACTTTCTTCCCCCGAGAAAGAGAGAGGAGGCAAAACACGCAAAAGAAAATCGCTCCCGAACTTCTCGAAGAAAATCAGTTGAAGATTGTTTGTGAGTTTCCTTGTAAAAAAATATTTTTTTTTCTCTTTGTTTACACACATTGCCCATCTAGAAAAAGTGAGAGGTAATTTTTGGACACGTGACGTAACACCTGCAAATCTCGGGTGAGTTTTCAAAAAGCCGTAAAAGCCATCGTGACCTCTGCTGACACTAATTTTCGTTTTTCAAAATGAAACAAAATTTCATTTATTTTTAGTTTGGGGCACTTGAAGGACGTGTAGATGAACAATCTCAAGCATTTTTGATATTGGTTTTTCGTAAGTAGGTCGAATACCGATGCAAAAAGGACTTAGTTTACCAATGGTTCTTATGGCTTTTTGAAAACTAATCCGAGAAACGATTATTGAAATAGATGATCCGCCAAATAGTCAAGTTGATGATTTTTTGAGATTTCTCTCACCGATCTTCCGTGCGCGAGAGGATAGAGCCATGTTCCCTTCCGATTTTTTCTCTTGATGAGCGTCAAAAGATTTTCTTTTGATGATGATTCTTCCATTACTGATTGTAAGATGATTTTCGTCTGCGTGATTTTTATCTGTACTTTGCCAGATTAATTCAATTTTTAACAGAAACAGAATTAGGAAAACTTTTTTGGAAAAGGAACATTCCTCCAAACACATTTTGAGCTTTGAATTTGTCAAATTTAATAAGCTAGTTTTAGTTTTTATAGTTTTTAAGGCTGGTACAAATATTTTTAAACGAATTTGTCCCGTATTATCCGTAGTATCCGTGTGTTTCTTGAACAAATAAAATTCATTCCTGAAAAAAATCAATTAAAACTTGTTTCTTATTTTACCGCCACTAGCCTTTTTTGTACATTGTTTCTATCAAAAGTTGCGGACAAAAAACGATTACAAAATGTTAATTTTCAATTTAAGATAAAATGAGTTAAACAAAAAAGACCTTCAAGATATTTTCAGCAAATGTACTCTAGAATGTGTACCGTAAACCGGGGTGACTTTGATAGGATTTCAATTTGTTTTTGGAATATTTTCCAACAGGTAAGGTTTTTCTCAAGATTATTATTTTTAAAACATGTTAGTACTGGGGTAGACTACACAAAGTCCATGCACTATTTCGGAAAAAAAGTTTTTTCTATAATGTTTAGAAAAATAGTTACGTTAAAAATTCTTAGTTTTAATTCCGGGGTGACTATCAAAGTCATAGTTTTTCTTGTTAAAATCATATTTAAGATGTTCAAACTTTATTTGTACGTGAAATGCACTATCACTAAAGTAGCTCACGGTGTATTTTTTCGAGACCTCAATGATAAAAAATTCGGTATGTCTGATATTTGGCACCGTGAAAGAAGGGCTCTTTCCCGACATTTTGCGGTATATACCGAAATATTTCGTCGGGGGGTCTAGTGCAACTTTTTTATTTTGAAGATTATTTTTCGATATTATGGGATATTTGTTCAAAAAAGTCACAGGAAATCGGTGCATTCATGTTGATATCCCTCAAACTTCTTATAAATATGCCATGGGGACTCTATCCAACTATATTTGACCAATATTTGACCTCCAATAAAAAAAAGTAAATCTTTCCTTTGTACAATTTGTCATGAAATAACAGCAACACATTGCCCGGATAGAAATTTGAGCATTAAACAATGCAAAACATAGATTATTTATTTAATAAACTGTTTATTACCCAATAGGTTCCGAATATTATTTTTTCAATCCTCTGCCACATTACACCATTACATTTTAAAACATTTTAGAATCAATCACATTGTAGAAAACAGTTTTCTGAACAAGTTACATAAAAAAGTATCACTTTTGGTTCAATATAAGCAGAGATATGCCCAATTCCCTGAAATAAATAGTGCCTTTCTCTAAAATTTCTTAATTTAAAAAAATAGTTTCCCTATATATATAAAGGAAATAAACAGTTATATAGTTGATAACAGATGTGTTAACGTATATTCAACAATTTTTATTGATTTTTGACAGACTTTCTTGCCAAATAGTCCAAATTACTATCTTTTTCTAAATTTACAGTTTTCTCATAGAAAAATCAATCAAATATTGGGAAGTTATAAACCAAATTGTTGGAAATAATTTTTCTCATCCGAATCCGGCATAAGTTTTATAAAAATGTTGATTATGAAGGAAAAAACACATTTTTTCAAAAAATCATAGGTTTACGCTATTTGTTCATAGGTGGCGACGGGATTGCCACAAAAGGCGACAACTCAATAGGCGAGATCTCGAAAGGCGAAAATTCAAAAGGCGAAAAAGTAGACCCACCACGTAAGGCGAAAAAGCACAAAAGGCGAAATGGCTCAACTGGCGAAAAAGTTTTATTTGATTTGGATTTTTATCTCCCTCAAAAAAAAAAAAAAAAAAAATGCGATGAGTTTTGTTTTTGAAAATTTCGTAGGTAAATTTCGTTTTATATTTTTGAGTAAACATCAGTTTATATGTGTATATTTCCAACAAACCATCATATAATCATGGTAACAAAAAAACTTAAAGAAAATTAAGCAGTCCCTTAAAACAAATAAACATTTAGTACAAAAGTACCGAAAAAAATAAAAAAAAAAGCTTGTCTAAATACAAATCAACACGTCATGATCAGGTTCTTCGCTTTTTGGAGGCCAAACAGAGTGAAATCTTAGTAACAAATTCTACATTTTTCATTCTGTCAACTTCTGCACATTTTTCTGCAATTTCCTTTGTGCGCTTGCGGCTGTCTTCTGAACCTTGGTTATTAGGGAAACCTTGAATCACCCTAAGTATCTGCCCTTCAGTTTCGTGTTGTTCTTTTCTAAGTTCGTTAATCATTTTGCCAATGCTTAAATGACTGCTTCCTACCAGAACTCTCCACCGGTTGTGCCAAGCTTCTTGATCATTGGATGAACGAGGAATATTTTCCATCACTGCTCTGAAATTATTCCATATTTTTGGATGGAACATTGGCCTACCGTTACGATTGATTCCAAACATGTACGTAGCCTCAAATAATCCAAAAAAGTTTTCATTTTTGTCGGAAACTTTGGCCTCAACTCCTCATAGGCTTCTACAATTCTTGCTGAAGGCAAGAATGAAAGCCCTTGTAGCTTTTTAACCGCCATGAACACCTCTTTTTCATTACAATATGCTGGTTTTAAACCCTTAGAACTGATGTGCTTCATAATATTCTGGGAGTAATGAAAAAAACAACCAAAAGAGAGCGATTCGGGAAACAATTCTTTAACCGTATTTATAACGGCCTTCTCAAAATCAGAAAGCACAAACTTTGGTTTCAACTGCACATTTCTTGCGGCGGCAAAGTCAAGTAAAGTTTCAAATGCTAGGGTGTAAATTTCTTGTGATTTACACGTTAGTAAAAAATATACAAGTGGCAAAACTCTACGACATTCACCGGTGCCTACTGGAGCATAAATGCTAAATAACTGGCTAAAATCAGATGGAGCAGAAGAAAAAGTTCCATCACATATCCAAAAATTGGCCGCTTTCAACAAATTAACGTTTTCTCCTGTACAAAACATCATTATGCGTGCATCCCCCAACTGATCATCTTTCTGCAAGAACGCCTGACCGGAGATTGTACACTTTCATCCATCGGGAACAACAAACTCTCCGTTTTCCATGTGAACATTAAGGTTATTTAGGGCCTGCCGGGATCTCAAAATTATCATTTTCTGGGCAGATTTGCTGGCTCGTGTTTGAACAATAGGGTCGCTATTAATACTAGTCTCCCTAATTATTTTTGATGGTACCTCACTTGAATCAATTGCTCTGCGCTTTAGTTCCGTCCGATATTGTCTTTCAAGTTGATCAATTGGGTTAGGTCCATGGGTGTGATCTCCAGTAGATAGCACGTGATGATTACCGCTACGCAACTCGGTAGTTGCTCGAGCTTTGCAGCTAGCAGCAGTTTGTTTTCCATGTTTTCGTCGAGCACAATCCCAATAGAATCGATCTTCATACTGGCATAATGAAAAAAATTTCATTAGTCAAACATATAATTTCTCTATAATCATCTATAACATCGGAACAATATTATTCGATTGAAGTGTATGTGTGTTTGCAATTAAAAAATCCTGATTCAATGCGTGTGTGCTATTTGTACTGTTTTGATAAGAATTGGGTCCTAATGCATGCATCATACTGTGACCCCTTGAAACGAGTTGTCAAACATTCGGTCAACCAAAATTTTCAAAAACAATTTTAACATCTTTTTAAAACGTTATGTTCACGTAAAAAGTGTCATTGTGCTAAAAAAAGTGCTTTGTGGTTATGTGTAATAAAATCAGCACCCTAACCCTAATTTTAGGACCCAATTCCAGCGAGCTTTATATAGCTGGATTAAGATTAACTGTTCCCATTTCGATGGGAATGTTGCATACAGATCAAATCGGCTAATTACATTGGGTGGATTTGATGTGATGATTGTTCTTTTCAATTCTAATCAATTATTGTCAAGTTATAAACAAAAAAACCTTACTCTCATATGGAAATTGAACAAGTGACCGTCAATAGATAGCATTTGCTTGTTTTTTTGTGAGTAAACAATCTTTGCGGTAAGGCGTGCATTCTCGTCTTCTGAAAATCCATAAAAATCTGACTCCTCCGAGCTCATGTTGACATAACTGTAAATTTAAAAGATGATAATTCTCGATTAAATTTTCAAAAGGCCCTATCTGCATAGGAAACCCATGAGGGATAGGTTGTTTTGAAAATTTAATCTAGAATTGTTCTAAAGATACTAGAACCAATGAATAAGAGATGATTCTACCTTATAAACTGAAATCTTAAACAATTAACAATAATTACGACACAACAACAAGTTTTTTAATCTTCTGCACAAGCTCGACAAATAATTCCAATGAGCAGCACAATTGTCACAATAAAATGTGTCAAACAAGGGGTGACTTGTGTTAAAAGTGTGATGCTGAAAAAGCTGCATGGATTATATAGAAAAATCTGTAACTACATAATTCAAAAAAGAACGGAAAAATTAAGCAAATAATTTTAAAAAATACGTTTGGCGAAAAAATACCCAAACTACGCGCCAGGTGGCCGTGTGCACCGAGGCCGCGGCTTTGTGCTTTTCGCCTTATGTGCTTTTCGCCTTATGTGCTTTTCGCCTTATGTGATTTTCGCCTTTTGAAACATTTCGCCTAATGAATTTTCGCCTTTTGTGATTTCGCCTTTCGAGTCTTCGCCAAACGTAGGAGACTCGGTGGCGACATGTGTCTTTTAGCTTTGCTGCAAATTCTCTATTGGGTAATAAACAGCTTATTAAATAAATAATCTATGTTTTGCATTGTTTAATGCTCAAATTTCTATCCGAGCAATGTGTTGCTGTTATTTCATGACAAATTGTACAAAGAAAAGATTTACTTTCGGTCGTATCGGGGTTCCCAGCTTGGATTTTGAGGTTATTTCAAAGAAAGCTAGAAATTTGGCTCGAATTTTTTTCATTGGAGGTCAAATATTAGTCAAATATAGTTGGTTAGAATCCCCAAGCCATATTCATAAGAAGTTTGAATGATATCAACATGAATGCACCGATTTTCTGTGACTTTTTTGAACAAATATCCCATAAAATTGAAAAATAATCTTCAAAATAAAAAAGTTGCACTAGACCCCCCGACGAAATATTTCGGTATATACCGCAAAATGTCGGGAAAGAGCCCTTCTTTCACGGTGCCAAATATCAGACATACCGAATTTTTTATCATTAGTTTGTTCTAAAAAATACACCGTGAGCTGATATAGTTTTTAAGAAAAAAAAAATCAATGTTTATATTTAGTTAACTAAGTGTATAAGCTTTTTAGCAAAATACATATAAATTTAAAAAAAAAAACTATTTTTTCGTAATCACCTTATTATAAATTACAAAAATGGCTTTTAAAACATCCCGTTTGAAGATAGAGCTTTGTGCCCTTCAGTAAAGTTACTCAGAATAGCGCCCTCTACAACTTTTTTAAGACACCGAAGCGCTATCTCGTCATTACGCCAAAGTAAAAATTCTGAACCACTCTAAATTGTAGACCACCTCCCATGTCCACCATATTACAAGATGCCTCTATTGACCATAATTATTTGTCCCGAAGACATCAAAGCTCTAAATTTTAACGTATGGCCGCTTTCAATTTTGATTATATGTTTTACATGTATTTTTTGAGGACCTGGAGTCGCATTTGAAGTCAACATATCTTGAGAAACCGCCCGTGTGGATCAATCGGACCGCGCACTGGACTCACAATTCAGAGGTCGCAGGTTCGAATCCCGCGGCGGGCGCTCTAAAATTCTTTGTGTAAATATGGGTATTCGGCGCCGTCGCTCCGTGCCATACTTTCATACACTTAGGAGCCCAGGGCGGCGAAGTCCTTGTAGATAAAAAGGAAGACACTAGTGGTTGGTACTAGCAATGGTGGCCGACAGCTATAAAGTCAACTTCGTTTTCTTGAGAAACCAAAGTCTGGGTAGGAATCGGCTACGGACCTGTTGGTTGGTTAGGAATGGTTCTCAAGTTCAATTATGTAAATTCTTTTGGTCAATCAAGTATTTCAATATTCTTTTAAATAGGTCTGTGATTCAGAAAACAATAGAATATTTCCAAACAGAGTCATAAGCATTCACTTTCGTTTGATTAACTAACCAAGCTTCTAGCCAGTCAAAACCAACTTCGCCCGCTCAAATCAACAAACCAACACGAACGATGCGCGGTTTCGCATCAGGAAGATCGCATCAATTACCTCTCCATCCAAAGTCGACCTTGAACTTGTGCCGCTCTCCACCAGCAGCAGCATCCACAACGCTTTTAGCTATGCTTCTTCTATTTATGCCCCAAAGTTTGTTCGCCAGTTAAATGCTCGACCGACGCCAAGGTTGCGACCAGGTTGATTGATTTTTATTGGATTTTATCAGGGAATTCCTCAAGGAAACACCGATAACACCGACGGAAATTGCTGCTATTTGGGGGGAGGGGTGCCTAATCTTTTAACGCGGGGGGAGAAACCTTCAGAAGAGGGTGGATTGCGTTAGAGTAAGCCGGAAGATGGGTTAGCTATGGTGGTTGTTTGCGGGAACTCACCTAACGGCGTCACCGGAAGTGCGTCCTTGTCCTGCTGCAAATAATCGTACTCGCCGTAGCCTCCGTCGGTGGACCCGTCGTCAAAATCTTCATCCAGTATGATTTGTTCCGGATCCATACGCGATTTGTTTTCTCCTTTGCTTCAAAGTTTTTCAAACTTTCCCTCCCTCACTTTTTGCGTAACGAAACAGAACCCACACACGAAATGTAAATAAAACACAACTTTTTCGCTTAAAATTAGTTTCACTTTCAAGTTTTTCTCTTCACGCAACTTCCGCGGCCGGAAGCTGACTGGTCCGTTTTCCACACTCACACACAAAACCCGCTTGTTTCAAGCGCCGGAAGTGGTTCCGCCACCGCCAACGGCCACACTGCTTCTGCCACCGAGGCCAGCTAGCCAAGGGCCCCCTTGGAAGAGCACCACAAACGCCGAATTCGTCGTCGTCGTCGTTGCCGCCACCAAGAAGAACAAAACCAAGAAGTTGCTGCTGGCCGCCATTGTTGATTTTCGGATTTTTTCACTCCCGAGCTGGGCCCGTCCTAAAATTCACTTTTCCGGCCACGATCGGACCGCCCGCGCGTCACAAATATCCGCAATCGCGAGCTGGGCACCGGCGCTACACGGGAACGCCACTTCCACTACATATCGCGGCCAGTTTGGGGCGAGTTTCGCGAATTTTGTGCGGACCTCGACGCGATTTCACGGGGAAATAATCACTTTGCTCCGATGGCTGTGCTTTTGCTGCATGGGCTGACGGTTGAGAGAGGTTTGACGCGAGAAATGACAACAGCGCGGCCTCGACTGTACACAAGTGTCAAGGGGAGTGACGGGAGAAGGTGAGCATGTTTTGGACCGTGGAAAAAAAGCTGTGGATTTGTACTAAAAATTTCAAAAATATTCAATCATGCAAAAAAAAAACAAAAAAATTAAAACATTTCTGGATTTTTTTTGAAAGGGGGGATTTTTTTTAAGTTTTAATGTTAGGACTAATACCTACGAAACTGAATTTAAAAATTTACGAATTTATTGCGCAATTCCCACTAACTTGGACTTCGCACTAATTTATTGCTATCGATCGCACTATTGCGAGTTGTCAAACTGGCTTGAGAAGCTTATTTTCGGAGTACAATGACCCTTTGTACGACCACAAAGAGTTTAAAATGGATTTTTAAATCAATTTTGAAAAATTAACCTCGCGGTCCTTCATGACAGAAAAGCTCCTACTTGACAGCTCGTTCCAAGGGGACCATAGTTGATCCATCGAAAAAATGTTGTCCTCTCAATATTTTTTTTTCCATTAAATAAAAAAAGGGAAAAGAAATGGTTTTTAATCGTGTTTTTTACCGTTGTACATAAAAAGTGACATAGGGTGTAGTACCTAATTTAAAATTTCCTGAAAAATGATCAAAGCGGGCCGAGAAAGTTGGAAATGTAAATAAATAACAGCTGGTTGCCTAGTTTTCCAAATTCTTGTTAACCAAAGGTGCAAAAGAAAACTGCGGGCCAAATCCAAGTTACAGTGCACAAAGATCAAAATTTATAATTTAAATATTTTGAAATTTTAGAATTCCAAGAATTTTAGAAATTTATATTTTTATTTTGTTGATTGTTTGAATTTTAGAATTAAACAAAACTAAATGAGAATTTGAATCATAAAATACAGAGCAGACATAGGAGCAGACTCATTAATTCGAATTTCGCTACATCAAATGACGTATTCGAATTAAAAATCACTCAAACGTTAAACGGAGTTGTCAAACTAATATTTACATTTCGACTCCTCTGTTCGTCGATTTCTGAGCACGTGGTTTCGTGCTTTAAGCGGTATACGCACTTCGGAAGGAACCGGTCACGAAAAATTTCAAATGAGCAGCAGCGGCAGCGAAAGCAAGCCAGAGAGGGTGGTGAAAAGCCCCAAGAAAACGTTCCCTCTCCTTTGTTCTGCTGTTCGTAAAGCTGTTTCTTGACCCCATTCCTTCCGATCTGCTTACTAGCCTTTAAGCGGTATACGCACTTCGGAAGGAACCGGTCAAGAAAAAAATCAAATGGGCAGCAGCGGCAGCGCAAGCAAGTCAGAGAGGGTGAAGAAAAGCCCCAAGAAATCGCTCCCTCTCCTTTGTTCCGCAGTTCGTAAAGCTGTTTCTTGACCCCTTTCCTTCCGATCTGCATACTAGCCTTTAGACAGTTGTCAGCCGTTCCAATGAGCGAATTCGGTTGGCTAATAATAATTCAGTACTTTTAGAATTATCGAATTGATTAAAGCCTGATCAACATCGAGAAACTGCTGCGATCCTGCGCTGCACCGCGATGACAGAAGTGAAGAAAAAAATCGTTTTAAATACGCAGACTGTGGTCTGCGTTTTTAATACAGAGTCGCAGCTCCGGAACATTGTGTTATTGTAGAAGATTAGTTTGATTTGCATGTGTTCAAAACCTGCGCTTGCATCTGCGATCTTGCTAGTTTCCTGTTGTAATCAGGCTTAATGTTTGATTTTAAAAATACAAAAATTATCGATTTTTGGACTTTTTTTGATTGTTTTGATTTTTATGTTTGATTTTTAATTATTTGCGCAGTTCGGTTTGAGCGCGTGTGGCGTTGCGCGCGCTTTAGGTACTTGGGATAAATAAATATTAAAATATACAAAAAATCAATATGCCTAAATAAAAAAAATTAAAGAGCATGAAAATTTAAGATTTGAAAAACACAAAAACAAATCGAAACACAAAAATTCTTATATTACAAAAAAAATCTATGATTCTAAAATTCTCGAATTAAATTTAAAAATTTACAAATTCTATAAATCCTAGTTTAATTCTCAAATTCTTAAATCAATTTTAAACTTGAAATTTTTTAATTCTATGAATTCATAAATTTCATATATTTGGAATATTTATTGAATATAGAATTTTGAAAATTTATGATTTTTGATTGTTTTTAATTTTTTTGCCAGACAATTTAATGAGAGAAACTCCGGATTCTCCATTTTGAAATTTGGAGTTGGAATTGAAGAATTTTCAAAATGATTGAATTGATACGTTTGTAATTATTATCAGTCGCATTCAAATAAGCAAATCCCCTGACCCTTTCCTTGGCCGTTTCCTGGTCGTTTTTTATACGGAGTTTTGCGTTCTTTCCGAGCTCCGTATCAGCCTTGAAAAGGTACAATAACTTTTGTGCATTCCTTTTTGCTAAACGTGTAGGAAAAAATCCTAGAAAAAATCACAAGTTAAAAATGCAAACAGAGAAAAAGAAAGAAAGAAAAAGTTCAAGATGGTATGTCAGAGACATAACCGAAAGACATAGGACCAAACAATTTGAATGAGTTTTTGGATTGCTAGTGAAATCTGGAATAAGATTATTGTATTTTGTTTCATAGATTTGTCGGCAAAATTGTCATAAATGTTCCCCCAAGGTGAACCTTCCATGAGGGCACCGGCAACTCCAGGTTTTGGCCACCACTGTCGAAATGGCCATTTTCATGTTCAGTATCAAAAACCATGAATTTTGATACCCATATTGCCACAACTCGTATGGGGAACCTCTCTGAGATCACCGGCCTCTCCAGGTTTTGGCCACCATTGTTTAAATGGCCATTTTCATGTTCAGTATCAAAACCCATGAATTTTTATACCCATATTGCCACAACTCGTATGGTTCTGTAAATGTCCAGTACAGGCCAGGGGGAACCTTCTTTGAGGGCACCGGCCACTCCAGGTTTTGGCCAACACTGTCGAAATGGCCATTATCATGTTCAGTATCAAAAACCATGAATTTTGATACCCATATTGCCACAACTCGTATGGTTAAGTAAAAGGCCCTCCAGGCCCCGGGGGAACCTGCTTTGAGATCACCGGCCACTCCAGGTTTTGGCCACTACTGTCGAAATGGCCATTATCATGTTCAGTATCAAAAACCATGAATTTTGATACCCATATTGCCAAAACTCGTATGGCCCCGGGGGAACCTGCTTCGAGGGCACCAGCCAGTACAGGTTGTGGCCACTACTGTCGAAATGGCCATTTTCATGTTCAGTATCAAAAACCATGAATTTTGATACCCATATTGCCAAAACTCGTATGGTTCTGTAAATGTCACCCCAGGCCCCGGGGGAACCTTCTTTGAGGGCACCGGCTACTCCAGGTTTTGGCCAACACTGTCTAAATGTCCATTATCATGTTCAGTATCAAAAACCATGAATTTTGATACCCATATTGCCACAACTCATATGGTTCTGTGAATGTCCCCCCAGGCCCCGGAGGAACCTTTTTTGAGGGCACCGGCCACTCCAGGTTGTGGCCACTACTGTCGAAATGTCAATTTTCATGTTCAGTATCAAAAACCATGAATTTTGATACCCATATTGCCAAAACTCGTATGGTTCTGTAAAAGGCCCTCCGGGCCCCGGGGGAACCTGCTTTGAGATCACCGGCCACTCCAGGTTGTGGCCACCACTGTCGAAATGGCCATTTTCATGTTCAGTATCAAAAACCATGAATTTTGATACCCATATTGCCACAACTCATATGGTTCTGTGAATGTCCCCCCAGGCCCCGGAGGAACCTTTTTTGAGGGCACCGGCCACTCCAGGTTGTGGCCACCACTGCTGAAATGGCCATTATCATGTTCAGTATCAAAAACCATGAATTTTGATACCCATATTGCCACAACTCGTATGGTTTAGTAAAAGGCCCCCGGGCCCCGGGGGAACCTGCTTTGAGATCACCGGCCACTCCAGGTTGTGGCCACCACTGTCGAAATGGCCATTTTCATGTTCAGTATCAAAAACCATGAATTTTGATACCCATATTGCCACAACTCGTATGGTTCTGTGAATGTCCCCCCAGGCCCCGGGGGAACCTTCTTTGAGGGCACCGGCCACTCCAGGTTTTGGCCAACACTGTCGAAATGGCCATTATCATGTTCAGTATCAAAAACCATGAATTTTGATACCCATATTGCCACAACTCGTATGGTTTAGTAAAAGGCCCTCCGGGCCCCGGGGGAACCTGCTTTGAGATCACCGGCCACTCCAGGTTGTGGCCACCACTGTCGAAATGGCCATTTTCATGTTCAGTATCAAAAACCATGAATTTTGATACCCATATTGCCACAACTCGTATGGTTCTGTGAATGTCCCCCCAGGCCCCGGGGGAACCTTCTTTGAGGGCACCGGCCACTCCAGGTTTTGGCCAACACTGTCGAAATGGCCATTATCATGTTCAGTATCAAAAACCATGAATTTTGATACCCATATTGCCACAACTCGTATGGTTTAGTAAAAGGCCCTCCGGGCCCCGGGGGAACCTGCTTTGAGATCACCGGCCACTCCAGGTTGTGGCCACTACTGTCGAAATGGCCATTTTCATGTTCAGTATCAAAAACCATGAATTTTGATACCCATATTGCCACAACTCGTATGGTTCTGTGAATGTCCCCCCAGGCCCCGGGGGAACCGTCTTTGAGGGCACCGGCCACTCCAGGTTTTGGCCAACACTGGCGTAAACGAAATCTTCGAACGAATTGGGGGAAGCTTCCTGACTGACCCGGCTGTGCATCCCGGGGCCGTGACCAATTACACGAGCTCGTAGTAGATTCGTTGTACTAACCCATACAACAGGGCTACAACAATTTTCACACAGTCTACTAGGTTAAGCGATTTTACTCCACTGCCTAAAAGTTGCCTCCGCTGGCGGTTTTGCTCGTCCCCGGGTGTATCTGTAGTTGGTCGCAGTCTCTGATGGCCTTTTCAGGTGACGAATTTAGATACATCAATCGAACATCCGTGGAAGGGAAACTCGACGCATCGAACCCAATCAGCGTGTACCATGAAACGAGAGTGTGTGTGTATGTGTTTGTGAACGCGCATTTGGCAATTTTCTTGAATCTGCCATCCTACGGCATTTGGTGTGTCATTCTACGGCATTCGCACACAATTTGCCCTCTTCGGTGCTGCTCTCCGATTCTCTCTCTTTCTAGAAAATAAAGTTTATTTTGCAGAAGAAATCCTTCTCCGGAAGAATTTGCGTTGCTAGGGCTCTCTCTCTCCCTGCTGCTGCTGCTTCACCCGTCTGCGGCTCAGATATTATGAGCCGACCCGACTTGTTCAGCATCTCGGTGGCAACTAAGTGGAGTGGAAAGGGTAGAACGTATTTTTATACTTCTACTTCGCTATTACTTCCCCTCTTTTCACGATCGTCGACGACCAGTTCTGCTGCGGCGGTTTTCCCCTCAAAAGTGTTCGTTTTGTTAGCAATTTCTAAGCATTTTAAAACATTGAATTGTTTGAAAAGTTATACTATTCTGCCAATACTGAGAATTTTATAGAAAATTGCTGAAGGTTTTCCGAATCGAATGGTCCAAAAATTATGTAATTTCAATGTGTCTGGATGAAGATATTACCGTTTGAAATAACGTTCGCCAAATGTGACGCTTGGGATCGAAATTTTGAACTGGCCCCCCAGTATAGTAAATAAAGACATAGTCCTATGTCAAAAATCATCGGAGGACAACAGACAAGAGACAGTGAGGAAGATGAACGCCACCGGGACATCAAAGGGCTCATCTCGTCCCCAAAAGTTGAAGAAAGGTTTTATTTTGGATCCAAAAGTAATTTTTCGTTGACCTTGACCTGGTGCACAGTTTATACTAACAGGCTATCGTAACCAATAAAACAACAAATTACAAATTACAGAAAGGAAACCCCCAAGCAACCCCCGCAATGAGGTGGTCTCGCAGGGCGGCCAAATCATAGAAGTTAGAAACATGCGACCGGATAAAGTGCTAGTCGTGCTAGTCAGCTAGTGAAGCAGTTATGGCGGCAATATTCAGAGAAGCTTGATTGTCTAAAAAAAAAATTAAAACTGAAAAACAATGTTTTCTTTAACGTAACGTAAATTACTCTTAATGAAAAAGGTTTACTTTTCACTCAAAAGAAGATATTTTACTGTGACAGTAGAAAAAGTCGCTGTAGCAAAATAAGTCCACTTTTGAATAAAAAAAATGTATATTTTGAACTGAAATTCAAAAATATTCATGAACTATTCCTCGATCACCCTATCAATTTTAGTACAAACGTCGTTTTAGTACACTCTACCGCGCACACACGTCACCTTCTTCTCCAACCACCTTGCTCCCAACTGTCACTCTTGCCTTAAAAAAATTGTTTTCGGGCGAGGAGGTGCTTTCCCATGGCTTTCTACCTTGATACCTTGATATACAGCCTTGGCGCTTTCCCTTCTTTCTGTCATCGTCAGTTCGGCTTTCTGCCACATGTATATTACATCAGATTGTTAAAATCAACCTTTTCGTGTTAAAAACCACGTAAAAACGGGTAATTTTGGTGTCCAAACGCACCCCTCGAGTGCCGGCATCGGGTGCGAGTGCATGTTGACCGGAAGTGGGACTAATTTGGGTGGAAATCGTCTCCAAAGTGCGGCCTGTTGTCCCAACCCCAAACGGGGCGAGTTTGACAGTTCTGCTTGTTGGAGTTGATGGGTTTTGCTAGGGGAGAGTGGGGCCACTCGCGCGATGACCGGCGTTTGAGTTTGGTTGATTTCTCGAGTTTTTTTTGAAAAGGTCCTATAAACAAAATTTTCACTTTTTGCTTTTTGGGTGTTTTTGAATACCCCTGACTCAAGGCGGTTCTAGAAACACCCAAAAAGCAAAAATTGAAAATTTTGTTTATAGGACCTTTTCAAAAAAAACTCTAGATTTTGGGTTTTAATGGGTTTTTTTGTGGTTTTCTTCTAGCGATCTTTAATCAATCAAGATGGTGTTAACGTGTCGATTCTACAAGGAAAAGTACCCGGAGGTGGAGGATGTTGTGATGGTGAACGTGCGCTCGATCGCCGAGATGGGCGCGTACGTGTACCTGCTCGAGTACAACAACATCGAGGGTATGATCCTGCTGTCGGAACTGTCCCGGCGGCGCATCCGCTCGATCAACAAGCTGATCCGGGTGGGCAAAACGGAACCGGTCGTCGTGATCCGTGTGGACAAATTCAAGGGCTACATCGATCTGTCCAAGCGGCGCGTCTCGCCCGAGGACGTCGAAAAGTGCACCGAGCGGTTCTCGAAGGCCAAGGCGGTCAACTCGATCCTGCGGCATGTGGCGGACATGATGAAGTTCACCAACGAGCAGCTGGAGGAGCTGTACGAGAAGACCGCCTGGTACTTTGAGGAGAAGTACAAGAGCAAGGCGGCGTCGTACGACGTGTTCAAGCAGTGCGTCATGTGAGTAGAGCGGCTTAAATAATGCCTGTGGAATGTTGAATCTAAACCCCTTGTTCCCGCAGTGACCCAGCCCTGCTCGACGAGTGCGGCCTGGAGCCAGAGGTGAAGGAGCTGCTGCTGAGCAACATCAAGCGTAAGCTGACCTCGCAGGCCGTGAAGATCCGCGCCGACATTGAATGCGCCTGCTACGGGTACGAGGGCATCGACGCCGTCAAGACGGCACTCCGGGCCGGGCTGGAACTGTCCACGGAGGAGCTGCCCATCAAGATCAATCTGATCGCGCCGCCACTATATGGTGAGTTGGCTAGTTCTTGAATGTTTCCCAAGCTAAGTTATCAATTCTTCCCCCAGTCATGACAACCTCAACACCGGAAAAGGCCGACGGGCTGAAGGCGCTAGAAACAGCCATCGAGAAGATCCAGGAGTCGATCGAGAAGCTCGGCGGCGTGTTCAAAGTGCAGATGGCGCCGAAGGTGGTCACGGCCACGGACGAGGCCGATCTGGCGCGGAAAATGGAACGGGCCGAGCAGGAGAACGCCGAGATCGACGGGGACGACGAGGAGGACGAGGACGAGGAAGGAATTTCATACAAGCTGGAGGGCGAAGAGGAAGAGGGCGGCGCGGACGGTGAAAGCGGTGAAGAGGGGGAGGATAAGGAAAACGACAAAAAGGAAGAGTAGAACACCAGCAAAGAAGTTTTCGAGGGGGAAGAGTATTGTGTTTGCGCGGACAAGCTTCTGCAAACCCGGGGGTCTAAACTACATTTATTGATTTTTGTTCGTTAATTTAATCGGAATAACCCACATAAACAACACTTACAGTCCAACACTATCTTTGTTCTTTCCAAGATTTGTGGTTTTTGTAATTCCGCATAGAGACGATCCTAGGTGTATTCTCCATTTTTTTTACTATTCAAGTATCGAAACACAGCAAATAGACTAGGCGGAAACGTATGAAAATGAAAATATACACAATTCAAATCATGAAAAACCTTTTTTATTTCTTCAAAACATCCCTAATCGTTATCGCCAATCTTCAAAAACATCAACCGATCTGTAAAAATGCTCAACAATCCAATCAAGTAAAAAAAAACAATTTTGGTTTTGACCCCGACGTGATTTGAACACGCAACCTTCTGATCTGGAGTCAGACGCGCTACCGTTGCGCCACGGAGTCTAGTGATTAGAGTTGCAACTAGCATAAAACAGCATTCGCTCTCTGGGGGGTGTTGCACCGACTCTAGAACGTGCTTAGTAGACGCGAGCACGAAACGATCGTTGCCTGTCGTTCTACTTAGACATACTAAAATAGCTGCTGCAGCTCGTTTGTACGGCTGCAGAGCACTAAAAGGTAATTTATGTGATGGTGAGAGTGAGTAGATTGGGAAGAGGGACGCGTTGAAAAACTTGCATGCATGAAGTAGGCGCTTGAACGGTGAAGCGGGTTGCGCACATTTAGGCGCATTTTTAAAAATTGGATTGAATTTCCAAAAATTACTTCTTTTTGTGATACAATGTTTGTTTGGTAACTGGGCTGAGAGAACTGGATCGAATTTCAAAGGTTTAAAGCTTTTTTGTGTTAAAGTTTCAGCGGTTTAAAAAAAATAATTTTCAAATTTTCAAATTAGAGTGGTTCTCTACGATTTCGCAAACTGACTTTTGTATTTTTTGATTTGGATGAAACTTTGTTTATGCATTTCCTTGTCTCAAAAGAAGTCATTTGTGACATTAGTTTTTTTTCATACAATTTTTTTAATTTAACTTTTTATGACTAAAAGTTGAATTAGGTATTTTTTAGGGGACTTAACACCTAAACTAACAAGCTCGAGAAAAAGGGGCCTTTTTTTCAAATGAAAATTCAATTTTTCCTCGAGCATGGGAATTGTGTTGAGCCGCTTGAGCCATAGTGCGCGATGGTGCAATCTCTGGTTTAGGAGATATGAATTTTTAAATATTTTTTTTTTTGAAAAATATCGAGTATCTGGACAAAAAAATTAAATCAAATTCACAATCGAAAAGTACAGTCTAGACTCGATTATCCACAGGTCGGATAATAAAATGAGGAAAAAAATTTACATGTTTTTTTCATTTTCATACTTATAACATCAAATTCGGGTTCTGCGACCCCAATTTGTTCCAATTTGAATGGTAGTATTGGCTATAAAATAAAAAATGCATTTTTTCAATATTTCATCATCGCCATCTGTGAAATTAAAATTTTAAACCACTTTAGAGTAGTTTAGGGGTCAAACTGAAGCTCAACAATAAAAAATAAGACAACGAAAAAACTTTTTTTTCTTGATTAGATTATTCGAAGTAAAATTTTGCCAAGGCCTTAGAATGATCGAGTCTGCACTATACTTTAATTTTTTTGATAAAATGAACCGTTTTCGAGATACAGCTACTTTTAGGTATTTTTTTTCTAGGTTTTTTGAGTTAAAAAAGTATATCTTGAAAGAAAAGCACATTTGAAAAAAAAACTATATTTTTGTCTCTGTGACTCTGAAAAGAGAGCAATTAGTTTCTGAGATACAGCCTCACAAAGAATTCGAATCTATGAAAATGAGTTCCTAGCCTAGGTGCAACTGACCATTTAATTAGCCTGTTACAGTCCAGACTCGATTATCCGAAGGCCTCGGAAAAATTTCACTTCGGATAATCGAATCACGAAAAAGAATTTTTTTTCGATGTCTAATTTTTGATCGTCGAGCTTAGGTATGACCCCCAAAAATACGCTAAAATGATTAAAAAAAACGTTACTTAATCCACCTTTAGGTGGTTGGGGTGTATCCCATTTGGCATAAAGCCATTTGGCATAATGCCGTATGGCATAACGCCGTTTGGCATAATGCCGTTTGGCATAATGGACGTTTGGCATAACGGTCATTTGGCATAATGGCCATTTGGCATAATGGTCATTTGGCATAATGATGTTAAAATTTCAAAATAAAGTTAATATTGGAATTGCTTTAAGAAGACCATATAAGGATTGATAACTGCCGGCGAAAGCTGATTTTTTCTTTCTTTAAGATACAACACATGTGTAAGAATACACATTTTTTTTAAACAAAATCTGTCACCCTTTCCTGATGAATATTACCATCATTTTTTTCTGTGTATTTTAAGCCATTGAGCCAAATATGTTCGACATTTACCCATCGATATTCCAGATTAAAGATTGTATGGAAAAATAGAGAAAAAATGTGCTCTTTTTAAAAACTAGTATTTCTACGATTTTATGAAATTTCTCAAAAGTAAGATTCTTATTTGAATTCAAGAGTATATATCCAAAACAACCTATGTGCTATGGGTTACCTATGTAGTAAAGACCTTTTGAAAATTTAATCTGGAATTGTAAGGCTCTTCAGCTTTGTCTTAAAAGTAGAATTTCTTTTTTTTATGTTGTATTTTCCATTCTTCAAAGAAGGAAGGGCTTTGGATCTAGCCCAAAAAAGCAGCGGGTCATATTTTCTGAACTCTCAACTGCTGATTCAAGGTTAATATTTTCTTTAAAGAAAGGGACACTTTCTAGACTTGCGACAACTGCACAGAAAAAAAAGTTAGATTTTTTCAAGGTTGAAAATTTAGTTAGTTGAATATTATCTCTTTTTTCCCTTCTTTTTAAAAATATTTACCTATATCAGCAGTCAAAGAGTTTTCCCTTCTTTAAAGAAGGGAAAATTCAGCTCATGTTAGTAGTTATCTCAAGTCAAAGAAAGTTTTCACTTCTTTAAAGAAACTTGTGTCAGCAATTATCACAAGTTAAGAGAATTTTCCCTTCTTTAGCTCTTGTAGCACCAACGGGGTCAAAACTTACGCGAAGCACCAAGGGGGTCAAAAAAGTTGGAAATGCAACTACATCCGACTGTAACTCGGCGAAAACGGCGATTTGATCCGGAAGGATGCCAAGAATCACCTACAACAAGGTAGATCCAAAACAGATGCGTCTACTCTAAGTTACAATAAAAAGGCATTTCCAACTTTTTTTCCAAGGGTTGTATGAGCCGGTGAATTTGAATTTCCAACTTTTTTGACCCCGTTGGGGATACAAGTGTTAATGGAGAGAAAATTCAAACATATTGGGATAATTCAACGTGTTCGTGTTAGTAGTTATCACAAGTAAAGAGTCCATTATTCAAAGAAGAGAAAAAAACTCACTGACTTGTGATGACTTCTGACACAAGTTGAATTTTCCCTTCTTTAAATAATGGAACATTCTCTTTACTTGTGATTACTACTAACACGAGTTGAATTATCCCTATATGTTTGAATTTTCTCTCCAATCAAGAAGGGAAAATTCTCTTGACTTGTGATAACTGCTGACCCAAGTTGAATTTACTTTTCTTTAAAAAAGTGATAACTTTTTTTGACTTGAGATAACTACTAACATGAGTTGAATTTTCCCTTTTTTTAAGAAGGGAAAACTCTTTGACTGCTGATATAGGTGAATATTTTTTAAAGAAGGGAAAACTCGCTTGAGTTGTTACCACAGCTGAAGCGCACAATCCCCTGTTTAATGAATAAAATTCAACTTTAGAAGGAAAATTCAACTTTTTTCAGCAGTTGTCACAAGTCTAGAAAGTGTCCCTTTCTTTAAAAGAAATATAAACCTTGAGCCGGCAGTTGAGAATTCAGAAAAAATGACCCGCAGCCTTGATATGTTCCTACGTAAATGACAAAGTGGAATGCTTTACATTTCAAATAAAAATCACACTTTTGTGTATATTTGAATGGAAGTAGCGCCACTTGCTGATAAAATCGTAGAAAAACTAGTTTCTAAATCTATTATTGATAAAATTTTCCCAATTAATATTCATCCTGTAATATTAATGAGTATATGTTAGTAGAATGTAACAAAAGGGTGAATTTTGCGGGCATTTCAGGGCATGATCTCGTGGATGTACTTAGCCCAAATCTCATCCAAATATGAGCTTGATTTTGGCTTGATTGGTTGTGACAGGACCTGGCGCTTTGACTTTGAAATTTAAATGGGATTTAAACCCGTATAATCGGTGCGTTTTGGTTTTGAGTTTTGAGTCCCTTAATGACTTTTGAATTTTTCATCAACCTCACGAGCTCATAGTTCTTGTTCCAGGGAACAACTTTGTCGAAGCTTTAAAATGTATTAAAAACTGCTGTCCTCATTCAAACTGTAGTCCCGTTTGATCCCAATCTCTGGAATTGAAATAATTTTGAAAAATCCATAATATTATGCCAAATGACCATTATGCCAAATGGCCATTATGCCAAATGACCGTTATGCCAAACGTCCATTATGCCAAACGGCATTATGCCAAACGGCGTTATGCCAAACGGCATTATGCCAAATGGCTTTATGCCAAATGGGATACACCCGTTCTATGATTCATTGTTCATACCCTCAGATTGGGTAGTCAGATCTTCATAATTCAGGGCTCTTATGTGCTTATAACTTTTGATAGGGTTGTCAGATCTTCGATCTTTTGAACTCGTTGAAAAGGTCTCTTAATTACCTATCCAACGACAAGTCCTAGATAGATCCGGACAACGTTTTTGTCAAAATATCTGAGATCTGGCCTCTAAAAAGTTCATAAATAACACTTAGGTGCTTATAACTTTTGATAGGGTTGTCAGATCTTCAATCTTTTGAACTCGTTGAAAAGGTTTATTGAATACCTTTCTAAAAATGTATAACAGGACGGGGTTTCTTACAAAAACCACCCTTTTTACAATTTTCCGTACATTTGTTAAAATCGTTTTTTTAGCAT
>NC_068938.1:155331043-155351561 GCF_016801865.2 Culex pipiens pallens
TTCGAGGAATTTCAGTACAAAGTATACATTTCAAAAGTGGCCTTCCCCAGGGCACTGGTCACTCCTAGAGATCCTAAATAGGGAGACTGGTCGAAGTGAATTTGACGTACCCAAACAGACACGAGTTTGACGTATCCAAACGAGCATTTGCCTTTACGCCCAGCAAAACTTATCAGTGTTGCCAAGCTCAAAACATACGTTGCCAGATCGATTTAGCCAGCTTAGACCAGTATCCCTATTTAGGGTCTCTAGTCACTCCGGGTGTGGCCAATCCGGTCAAAATGGCCATTTTCATTACCAGTTTCAAAAACCATGAATTTTGATACCCATATTGCCCCAAGTCGTATGGTTCGGTAAATGTCCCCCCGGTAGAACCTTCCCCAGGGCACTGGCCACTCCGGGTTTGGCCAATATCCTTTAAATGTGGTCCCAACCCCATTGCCTCAGATCATTCTGGTTTTCCGGTGACCTTCCTGACAATCTTTATTAGAACAGAATTCCTCCCAAGTTGGTGCACAACCTGTGTCTTTCAATGTGTGCGTGTGTGGTGTGTGTGAGTAATAAAATTACCACCGTGGATCCGTCTTTGACGAAACCTCGTTAGGCACTGAAATTTTCTGAGGCTAAGTGCTAGCTTATTTGCGATTAAAAGCTCAAAAATTCCGACAGATGGCGCAAAGCATCGAAGAATGACGATTCAAATTTTCGCTGTTCGGTTCGAGGTTCGGTTACATAGGAATGCAAACTTAAAATTGAATTTACAGCTCTTTGAACAACTTTTGAGAAAAAAATCAAGTAGTACAAGTGTAAACTTTTTGCCCTCTATAAATTAACGCAATTAAAAAAATGAAAAAAAATAATGTTGAAAAAATAATATTGTTTAAAATGATAGAGCATCAAAAGTTAATAAAGTATCAGCTCGAATCGTTACACTTTCGCTTCGCGAAATTTTGAATTGACACCCGTAGACAGTGCCCTTAGGACAAAGTTCTTTGTCAAAAAACTACCAAGAAACGGCAAAGGGAAGGGTCAGGGGATTTCGAGGGGGATTTGCTTATTTGAATGCGACTGATAATTACAAACGAATCAATCATTTTGAAAATTCTTAAATTCCTTACAACTCCAAATTTCAAAACGAAGAATCCGGAGTTTCTCTCATTAAATTGTCTGGCAGGAAAATAAACAAATAATCAAAAATCATAAATATTCAAAATTCTATATTCAATAAATATTCAAAATATATTAAATTGGGTCCTAAAATGAAGCTTAGATTTCTGATATTATTGTTTACAGCGATAAAGCTTATTTTTCTGAGTACAATGACCCTTTGTACGACCACACAAAGTTTAAAATGGATTTTTAAATCAATTTTGAAAAAATTAACATCGCGGTCCTTCTTGACAGAAAAGCTCCTACTTGACAACTCGTTCCAAGGGGACCATAGTTAATCCATCGAAAAAATGTTGTCTTGTCAATTTTTTTTTGCATTAAAATGAAAAAAAAAGTGATCAAAAATGGTTTTTAATCGTGTTTTTTACCTTTGTACATACAAATTTACATAGGGCTTTAGTACCCAATTAATGGACTTAAAAATTTTAAAATTGATTTAAGAATTTGAGAGTTAAATTAGGATTGAAAGAATTTGTAAATTTTTAAATTTAATTCGAGAATTTTAGAATCATAGAGTTTTCCGAGGAGTTTTCGATTTTTTGTAACATAAGAATTTTTGTATTTCATTTTTTTTGTATTTTTCAAATCTTCAATTTTCAGGCTCTTTATTTTTTTTATTTAGGCATATTGATTTTTGGTATAGTTTCTTGTATAGTTTACTATTTTTTCTCCCAAGTACCTCAAGCGCGCGCAACGCCACACGCGCTCAAACTGAACTGCGCAAATAATTAAAAATCAAACATAAAAATCAAAACAATCAAAAAAAGTCCAAAAATCGATAATTTTTTTTATTTTTAAGATCAAACATGCAAGCGCAGGTTTTGAACACATGCAAATCAAACTTCTACAATAACACAATGTTCCGGAGCTGCGACTCTGTATTAAAAACGCAGACCACAGTCTGCGTATTTAAAACGATTTTTTTCTTCACTTCTGTCATCGCGGTGCAGCGCAGGATCGCAGCAGTTTCTCGATGTTGATCAGGCTTTAATCAATTCGATAATTCTAAAAGTACTGAATTATTATTAGCCAACCGAATTCGCTCATTGGAACGGCTGACAGCTGTCTAAAGCACGAAACCACGTGCTCAGAAATCGACGAACAGAGGAGTCGAAATGTAAATATTAGTTTGACAACTCAGTTTAACTTTTGAGTGATTTTTAATTCGAATACGTCATTTGATGTAGCGAAATTCGAATTAATGAGTCTGCTCCTACGTCTGCTCTGTATTTTATGATTCAAATTCTCATTTAGTTTTGTTTAATTCTAAAATTCAAACATTCAACAAAATAAAAATATAAATTTCTAAAATTCTTGGAATTCTAAAATTTCAAAATATTTAAATTATAAATTTTGATCTTTGTGCACTGTAACTTGGATTTGGCCCGCAGTTTTCTTTTGCACCTTTGGTTAACAAGAATTTGGAAAACTAGGCAACCAGCTGTTATTTATTTACATTTCCAACTTTCTCGGCCCGCTTTGATCATTTTTCAGGAAATTTTAAATTAGGTACTATACACCCTCGGGTACACCCTATGTCACTTTTTATGTACAACGGTAAAAAACACGATTAAAAACCATTTCTTTTCCCTTTTTTTATTTAATGGAAAAAAAATATTGAGAGGACAACATTTTTTCGATGGATCAACTATGGTCCCCTTGGAACGAGCTGTCAAGTAGGAGCTTTTCTGTCATGAAGGACCGTGAGGTTAATTTTTCAAAATTGATTTAAAAATCCATTTTAAACTCTTTGTGGTCGTACAAAGGGTCATTGTACTCCGAAAAATAAGCTTTATCGCTGTAAACAATAATATCAGCAATCTAAGCTTCATTTTAGGACCCAATTTCTCAAGCCAGTTTGACAACTCGCAATAGTGCGATCGATAGCAATAAATTAGTGCGAAGTCCAAGTTAGTGGGAATTGCGCAATAAATTCGTAAATTTTTAAATTCAGCTTCGTAGGTATTAGTCCTAACATTAAAACTTAAAAAAAATCCCCCCTTTCAAAAAAAATCCAGAAATCCAGAGCAACATTTGAAAGGGGCGGTACGACATTGCTCTTACGGCCTTTCGTCCCATTTAAACGCGTGTAATGAAAGGCCGTAAGAGCAATGTCGTACCGCCCCTTTCAAATGTTGCTCCAGAAATGTTTTAATTTTTTTGTTTTTGTTTTGCATGATTGAATATTTTTGAAATTTTTAGTACAAATCCATAGCATTTTTTCCACGGTCCAAAACACGCTCACCTTCTCCCGTCACTCCCCTTGACACTTGTGTACAGTCGAGGCCGCGCTGTTGTCATTGCTCGCGTCAAACCTCTCTCAACCGTCAGCCCATGCAGCAAAAGCACAGCCATCGGAGCAAAGTGATTATTTCCCCGTGAAATCGCGTCGAGGTCCGCACAAAATTCGCGAAACTCGCCCCAAACTGGCCGCGATATGTAGTGAAAGTGGCGTTCCCGTGTAGCGCCGGTGCCCAGCTCGCGATTGCGGATATTTGTGACGCGCGGGCGGTTCGATCGAGGCCGGAAAAGTGAATTTTAGGACGGGCCCAGCTCGGGAGTGAAAAAATCCGAAAATCAACAATGGCGGCCAGCAGCAGCAACTTCTTGGTTTTGTTCTTCTTGGTGGCGGCAACGACGACGACGACGAATTCGGCGTTTGTGGTGCTCTTCCAAGGGGGCCCTTGGCGGCTAGCTGGCCTCGGTGGCAGAAGCAGTGTGGCCGTTGGCGGTGGCGGAACCACTTCCGGCGCTTGAGATAAGCGGGTTTTGTGTGTGAGTGTGGAAAACGGACCAGTCAGCTTCCGGCCGCGGAAGTTGCGTGAAGAGAAAAAAAACTTGAAAGTGAAACTAATTTTAAGCGAAAAAAGTTGTGTTTTATTTACATTTCGTGTGTGGGTTCTGTTTTGTTACGCAAAAAGTGAGGGAGGGAAAAGTTTGAAAAACTTTGAAGCAAAGGAGAAAACAAATCGCGTATGGATCCGGAACAAATCATACTGGATGAAGATTTTGACGACGGGTCCACCGACGGAGGTTACGGCGAGTACGATTATTTGCAGCAGGACAAGGACGCACTTCCGGTGACGCCGTTAGGTGAGTTCCCGCCAACAACCACCATAGCTAACCCATCTTCCGGCTTCCTCTAACGCAATCCACCCTCTTCTGAAGGTTTCTCCCCCCGAGTTAAAAGATTTGGCACCCCTCCCCCCATATAGCAGCAATTTCCGTCGGTGTTATCGGTGTTTCCTTGAGGAATTCCCTGATAAAATCCAATAAAAATCAATTAACCTGGTCGCAACCTTGGCGTCGGTCGAGCATTTAACTCGCGAACAAACTTTGGGGCATAAATAGAAGAAGCATAGTTAAAAGCGTTGTGGATGCTGCTGCTGGTGGAGAGCGGCACGCAGCACAAGTTCAAGGTCGACTTTGGATGGAGAGGTAATTGATGCGATCTTCCTGATGCGAAACCGCGCATCGTTCGTGTTGGTTTGTTGATTTGAGCGGGCAAAGTTGGGTTTTACTGGCTAGAAGGTTGTTAGTTAATCAAATGAAAGTAAATACTTATGACTCAGTTTGGAAATATGCTATTGTTTTCTGAATTACAGACCTATTTCAAAGAATATTAAAATACTTGATTAACAAAAATGATTTACATAAATAAACTTGAGAACCATTCCTAACCAACCAACAGGTCCGTAGCCGATTCCTACTCATACTTTGGTTTCTCAAGATATGTTGACTTCAAATGTGACTCCAGGTCCTCAAAAAATACATGTAAAACATATAATCAAAATTAAAAGCGGCCATACGTTAAGATTTAGAGCTTTGAAGTCTTCTGGACAGATAATTATGGTCAATAGAGGCATCTTTTAATATGGTGGACATGGGAGCTGGTCCAAAGTTTAGAGTGGTTAAGAGTTTTTATTTTAGTGGGATGACGAGATAACGCTTCGGTGTCTTCAAAAAAGTTATAGGGAGCTCTATTCTGAGTAACTTTGCTGAAAAGCACAAAGCTCTATCTTCAAACGGGAAGTTTTTAAAGCCATTTTTGTAATTTAGTATAAAGTGAAAAATAGTTTTTTTTTTATAATATCAATAGGGTCCTAAAGCCCTATGTCAGTTTGTATGAACAAAGGTGAAAAACACGATTAAAAATTATTTCTAAATACTTTTTCATTTTAATGCAAAACAAATGACTAGACAACCCTGGGCTTTGTCATAATGAGTGTCATAGGTTTGATGCTTGTTTGGCAAAGAGTATGATTTGATTCGATGTGGAATTAAAATCGAAGTGTTCAGTATATTGCTGAAGCTTCCATTTTTACACATGGACACCACTTCATGCTGCGAGAACCCACTTTGGCGCAGTCTCAGGGCTTAATCGATGGCCGGTAAGCTGTCATCGAGACAAGGAGGTTCTCCGATAGTGGAAATATCACATTTGTACAATGAACCGCTACATATGTGATTTTTCCCTATCTTAATGTGGGTGTCAGGTTAGGATGCGAGTTTAAAAAAAAAATAGTTTTTGTAGAATTTAGGATTTTAACTATAAATATAATTTTTTTATACTTTGCATTTAGTTATTTAGGGACAAAATTAGGAATAGTGAATTTAGTAATTCTATCAGAATCGGTGATTTTTCATTCAAGTAGCATTTAGTTATTTAGGGACAAAATTAGGAATAGTGAATTTAGTAATTCTATCAGAATCGGTGATTTTTCATTCAAGTAGCATAAAAACCATTCTGATTTGTCAAAATTTCCATAGAGTCTCGATCAATCAATAGTGAAGTGATATCGGACTAAATTCGTTGATCTGTTGAACTAACGGTTGTCGGATTATGATTGTATCGACCATTGTTGCGAATCGAGGATCTACTGGAGTTTTGACGATCAAATGCTCGTCTCTTTTTCAATTCACGACTTGTAAAATATGAACTGTTATTCATTTTTTTTTGTTTTTTTAAAGAAGCCAGACAGGTTTTAAAAGAAACGTTTTTTTGGCTATTAATTAAAATGTCAGGGATTTGAAATAAGAGTAGCTTTCGGATAGGTTGCTTTAAATCTTGTATTCAATTCAAGTTAGGTAGTTATCCGCAAAGGAATATTTGGCCTTATTTGAATAATTGAACATTTTGGACTTATGAATAACACACAACTGTGCATTTATTCTAGAGTCAGATCCATACAGCGTCAGTGTTTATTTGGTCGAAGTGTACTAATTCATTGGCAGATCTGATTCTAGTTGCAATGTACGACAAGACTACTGACGGACGTGACAGGACGAGGGCCCAGTTTAGAGGTTTCGACATCAACGACATCATTTTTTTTGGGAGGGCTGGATCACCCTCCCAAAAAAAAAAAAAAAAAAAAAATACGAGATAACGCTTCGGTGTCTTCAAAAAAGTTGTAGGGAGCGCTATTCTGAGTAACTTTGCTGAAGGGCACAAAGCTCTATCTTCAAACGGGAAGTTTTTAAAGCCATTTTTGTAATTTAGTATAAGGTGAAAAAAAGTTTTTTTTTAATTTCTGATTCATTTCTGATCACTTTTTTTTTTTCATTTTGTGCAAAAATCTGGAGCAACACGAGAAAAGGGCGGATAAGCATTTTGACAGTTTGAACTATTTTGCTATTTCTCAAGCTTCTGGTAACTTTTTCTCAAAATTCGAAATGGAAATCATTAGCTGACCTCCACAGCTACCATTCAACACTATGGGTTTTGTAAAATAGTTGCTTATTGCCTGGGAAATTGCAAAATAGTAGCAGCTGTCAAAATGCTTATGCGCCCTTTTCAAATGTTGCTCCAGAAATAAAAAATAAAATGACAAGACAGCATTTTTTCGATGGATCAACTATGGTCCCCTTGGAACGAGCTGTTAAGTAGGAACTTTTCTGTCAAGAAGGGCCGCGAAATTAATCCATTTTAAATTACAAGGGTGTTACAAAGGGTCATTGTACTCAGAAAAAAAAGCTTTATCGTTGTGAGCAAAAATATCTGAAATTAAAGCTTTATTTTAGGACCCAATTCAGGCTTACGTCGTAGCCAAATACGACAAAAAGACGCAATTTTTAAATGTTAGTAACCTCAAAATATGATAGAATTTGGTCTCCCTTTTGAAAGCATATGACAGTACACATTCTACAGTGCATTTGCTGAAAATATCTTGGAGGTCTTTTTTGTTTAACTCATTTTATCTTAAATTGAAAATTAACATTTTTTTTCCCTGGGCCTTGTAAAGTCAAGGGGCATGATTTGATCCTAGTGCATTAGTTAAAATTTGGGTATACATTCTTTTTTATAAGCACTATGGACACCACTTCATGCTACGAGAACTCGCTTTGTCGCAGCCCCAGGGCTTAAGCGTTGACCGATAAGCTGTCTTCGTGAACTAGGTAGTTCTCCGATAGTGAAAATATCACAATTGCACAAGACACCGCTGCTTCTGTGACTTTTTCACTATCACAATGTGGGATTTAGGTTGGGACTTCAGGATAGTACAATTGATTTGTTGCTTAGCATTAGCATTTAATATAAATCTGTATCCTTTCCAAATCTATTTGATGTTAAATTTAGTTGCAATTGTTAAGTTATAGTAATGCTGTCAATAAACTTTGATTGATGTAGAATACTAGGCATTCTTTTATGTCAAATTTTCCATAGAGTCTCTATCAATCAATAATGTAATGATATCGGACAAAATTCGTTAATCTGTTGAACTAACGGTTTTCGGATTATGGTTGTATCGACCATTGTTGCGAATCGAGGAACTACGGATCTTTTGACGTAAATGGTCATTTCTTTGTAAAATTGCGATTCTATCCTATTTGTATATCAGTTCATAAATTTTTATTGTTTTTGATATAAGTAGTACTACAACAGTTAAAGGAACGTTTAGTTTTGAACATTAAGTTTAGAGGATTTTAGATTAAAGTTAAGATTTTCAATCCAAAGTAGTTAGCAAATGAATATTTGGACTTAAATGAATAATTGAATAAGTTGGACTTATGAATAACACACAACTGTGCATTTATTCTAGAGTCAGATCCATACAGCGTCAGTGTTTATTTGGTCGAAGTGTACTAATTCATTGGCAGATCTGATTCTAGTTGTAATGTACGACAAGACTACTGACGGACGTGACAGGACGAGGGCCCAGTTTAGAGGTTTCAACATCAACGATGTGCGGCTGGACCACCCTCCCAAAAAAAAAAAAAAAAAAAAAAATTGAAAATTAACATTTTTTTTATCGTTTTTTGTCCGTAACTTTTGATAGATATTATCAAAATCAAGTCTAGTGGTCTAAACAAGAAACAAGTTTTAATTGTTTTTTTCAGGAATGAATTTTATTTGTTCCAGAAACACAAATAATACTGGACAAAATCTTTTAAAAATATTTGTACCAGCCTTAAAAACTATAAAAAATTAAACCTAGCTTATTAAATTAGACAAATCCAAAGCTCGAGATGTTATAGGAGGAAAGTTCCTTTTCCCAAAAAGTTTTCTTAATTCTGTTTCTGTTAAAAATTGAAAAAATCTGGCCAAGTACCGATAAAAAATCTGGCGAACAAAAATCGTACAATCAGTGATGGAAGATTCATCATTAAAAAAAATCTGTTGACGCTCACAAAAGAAAAAATCGGAAGGGAACATGGCTCTCCCCTCTCGGACACTATAGAGTTATCTAAGGCCGATTTCACGCACACTAGCGCCCCATTTGTTTTGCTGGCGGGTACAAAATTTAACCTCAATCTTTTTCGTGTACGTACACGCAATACATGCGCACGTAGATAACTCTATATATCTATTAAAGAAAACTTCAAAAAATTTCCAACGTGACTATTAAGCAAAACATATTATTCCACTAATACACTTGCAGGTGTAACATCACACGTCCAAAAATGATCTGTCACTTTTTGTAGATAGGAAATATGTGTAAACAAAACGAAATAAATAGTTTTAAGTGGTGCTAATAAGGAAATTCACAAACAATCTTCAACTGATTGATTTTCTTCGAGAAGTTCTCGAGCGATTTTCTTTTGCGTGTTTTGCCTCCTCTCTCTTTCGCGGGGGAAGAATGTTCTTAAGCGAAAAGTTTTTTTTTTGTGATTATTCCATCCCTGCTTAAGTGCTTACAATTACATAATTATGAGTAGGGGAGGAAAGGCAGGATATAATCAATGCTCAAGTTTATAGAATTCAGCTGGTTTAACCCTCTACTGCCCAACTTTTTTTTCGAATAATATTCAGGAGGTCATTTCGAGAAACTAGTGTTCTATCTTGTTTAGTTTATGTTTGTTTTTGGTAGTATTTGGCCTATTCTACCACCTCCTATCATTACATTTTGCATATCTAATTTTTTCATGTCTTTACAGTAACTTTTTCAATTTTTTGCATGTTTTCACATTTTCTGCTATAAAATGGCACCATTATCATTTAAATTGTAAATAAATGCGTAGAGGCATAGTCTGGGTCACTAGAAAAATTAATGCATACTTCTTTTTACTTTAAGTATAGGAAATTTTAGTAAAAAACACAGCCAAAGTTGACCCTTAGAAAAATGACATTTTTAAAAACATTGGCAAAGTCACATAAAACAAGTAAAACATCCAACCATTTCTAAAATTTTAAGAGTTCTTCTTTCCAATGCTTTTTCAAAAAAAAAAAAATCAAATTATTCGCTCTACAGCATTGCCTTGGCGTTCTCGATTGCGAGATTCCTACTCGAAACTAGGTGTCCGAAGGCTTGATTGTTGAGGCAATTGCAAACCTCTTTTTACACCTTAGGGACCATCCATAAACCACGTGGACACTTTTTTGGGAATCTGTTACCCCCCCCCCCCCCCTCGTGGACAATTGTATGGATCGTGGACAATCGTCATACCCCCCCCCCCCCCTGAAGTGTCCACGTGGTTTATGGATGGTCCCTTAGCTTCCATCCATCCCGGGATTCGAACTGACGACCTTTGGATTGTTAGTCCAACTGCCTACCAGCGACTTCACCGAGACAGGACCCAGGGAGACGATTCCTACACACCTGACCTGGATTGAGCTATCGACCTAACTTCTAGGTTAGACCGGGGCCAACATTTACTTCCCTGTCCGACGGAAGGCGTGATCAGACAAATCTCGTCTCAAAATTTGCCACCGGGACCTTCTGGGATCGAACCCAGGCCGACTGGGTGAGAGGCAATCACGCTTACCCCTAAACCACGGTTCCCGGCTTTTTAAAGATCATAAGTTGGTGGGTCTCGTGGCGCAGGGGTAGCGGCTTCGGCTGCCGATCCCGATGATGCTATGAGACGCGGGTTCGATTCCCGCCTTATCCACTGAGCTTCTATCGAATGGTGAAGTAAAACGTCGGTCCCGGTTTCTCCTGTCTCGTCAGAGGCGCTGGAGCAGAAATCCCACGTTAGAGGAAGGCCATGCCCCGGGGGGCGTAGTGCCAATAGTTTCGTTTTTTTTTTTAAGTTGGTTGAAAAAAGGATTTTTGGCGATTTTTTAAATCGAAGCCCGTCTGAAGGCGGGGTTGGGTTGTAGAGGGTTAATACATTTTTCAGCCTCCAAAAGGTTGAATTTATGTTTTCAATGAAATAAGTCTTTACATTTTATTTTCGATTTTTCATTAAAATCGTTCATTATAGAGCAATTCCAGCTCAAATCAGGAATTTTTCTGGTACTTTTGTACCCGACCCTCTCCGATTTCAATGAAACTTTTTAGACATGTTATCCTAGGCCTATATAAGCCATTTTTTTTGTATATGGAGCCAATAGTACTCGAAAATTACATTTGAGAAGAGCGTAAGGTATTTAAATATTTTTGTATTTTGCAATTTAAAAATTACTGTATCTCGAAGCCGTTGCGTCGTATCAAAAAGTGGTCAAAGACAAACTTGTAGGAAATTGGACGGGCTTTTTGAAAAAAATACACTGAAACAAAAATACACGCCACTTCTATGAGATTTTTCGATGTTTAAGTCTAAAACTTAAATTTAAAGGTGCTGTCACGATTTTTTTTCGTTCAAAATTTTTGAGGAAATAGCCTAAGATGTTACCAAAAGACTGACGAAAAATGCAGGATGGTTTGTCCCTCCTAAAAAAATACAAAAATCATTTACTAAAACTGTTTTTTTGAAAACTGGTCTAAACGTCAAAATTTTCAAAAACCCATAGTGAGAATCGATTCCCCAGACAATTTTACATAAAAGTCTTCATATTGACCATTGTCCTATGTCTAATCCTTGGGTACATACAGCGGTTTTAAAAATAAAAATGATGAAAAAATGGTTTTTGTTATGGTTTTTGGCAATTTCTATATGACAGACTTGGTTTTTCAGCCTCCCTGGAGATGGAGCCACACGTTGCCGTCGTTTCAGGGCTATTTGCCAAGATGGTTTCCGATGTTGATATATATCACACATTTATTTTATATTTATATACTTGTGTTGATAGAAATCACAACTTTTATACTATGTAAAATTGCAAGATATTGATTTTTTTATTTGCATCTCAATATTCTTGTTTGTAAAATCTGGTAGAAACAGGTTTAAATCTTTTTGATACATCGTTAGCTTAGGTAGAAATTCATAAAGAAAAGCAACGCTTACGCACAACAGTAAAAGAGGCCTCTTCTATGCATTGAGATTTTTTTCTTTTTTTAAAGTGGGTGTTAGGTTAGGATTAGGTATTTTGATAAATGAGTTTTTTTGCAAGGCACTCAGAATAGTTAGTTTTTTTTGTAACTTTAGATTGTTTAATAGTTCCAGACTCCATCTATGTGTAAGCGAGTTAAGTAATGCTATCAGAATCTCTGATTTCAATTTATGTGGTCTAATAATAACCATTCAGAATTGTCAAAAAATCCATAGAGTCTCGATCAATCAATAATGAAATGATATCGGACACAATTCGTTAATCTGTTGAACTAACGGTTTTCGGATTATGGTTGTATCGACCATTGTTGCGAATCGAGGATTTACTGGAGTTTTGACGATCAAATGGAGCCTAACATTTCGAAGGAACACATGGGTTTTGTGAACAGGAGTGTATCTCTTTCACTCAAATGACAGTTTACATAAAGTATGATAGGGATACACTCTTGTTTGCAAAGCTTGTGTGCCCTAATGAAATGTAAGGCATGAAATAGTCGTGTTTAGCTTGTAAAATATGAACGTTTCAATAATGTTTATTGTTTTTGGAAGCAGCAAAACAGGTTTAAAAACTAGGTAAAGGAATGTTTGGATTTGTGATTAAAATTTCGAGGATTTGAGATTCAAGTTACTTTCAGATAGTTTAGTTGAGGTTGTTGATTCAAGTTAGTTAGCTTTCCTGAAATGAATAATTGGGCATAAATGATTAGTTAAATTGGTTTAATTAGTTAAAGTGTACTATTTCATTGGCAGATCTGCTTCTAGTTGTAATGTACGACAGACAAGACTACTGACGGACGCGACAGAACGGGGGCCAGAATAAAGGCCTCAAGATTTATGTTCCCGTGACAAGTTAGTTTTCATCTTTTATTTTCCAGTAAATATATTTGATTTCCTTTAAATATGAAATACATTATAGGTTCCCTTTGCATAAATTTCAAATTAGTTATTGATTGAATCATAATTTCATATTTTCTTTATTCAGTTTTAAAGTTAGATTAACGTAACTGCTCAAGTCATCCAAGTTCTTACTACTCACACCTACACTAATTTTCTTTCACCTTCCCCCTCCCGATCCCCTATATCTTCCGGTGGTGTTCATTTTGTATGCAATACTAGTTCGGCCACTACCCTTTTTTTCCACAAGAAACCGGACTTGGACTGACTTGAGGCCGCGTCCCCCACCTTGCTCCGTAAAACGAAAACGAAACAGACTTGGTTTTTCAGCCTCGTAAATATTTTTACCGGAAATCTCGTCCAATTTCCAATAAGTTTGCCTTTGACAGCATTTCAATTGCAAGTCTGTCAAATAGAAAATGCCAAAAACCATAACAAAAACCATTTTTTCATCATTTTTATTTTTAAAACCGCTGTATCTTCCCAAGGATTGGACATAGGACAATGGTCATTATGAAGACTTTTATGTAAAATTGTCTGGGGAATCGATTCTCACTATGGGTTTTTGAAAATTTTGACGTTTAGACCAGTTTTCAAAAAAAAAAACAGTTTTAGTACATGATTTTTGTATTTTTTTAGGAGGGACATACCATCCTGCATTTTTCGTCAGTCTTTTGGTAACATCTTAGGCTATTTCCTCAAAAATTTTGAACGAAAAAAAATCGTGACAACACCTTTAAATTTAAGTTTTAGACTTAAAAATCGAAAAATCTCATAGAAGTGGCGTGTATTTTTGTTTCAGTGTATTTTTTTTCAAAAAGCCCGTCCAATTTCCTACAAGTTTGTCTCTGACCACTTTTTGATACGACGCAACGGCTTCGAGATACAGTAATTTTTAAATTGCAAAATACAAAAATATTTAAATACCTTACGCCCTTCTCAAATGTAATTTTCGAGTACTATTGGCTCCATATACAAAAAAATGGCTTATATAGGCCTAGGATAACATGTCTAAAAAGTTTCATTAAAATCGGAGAGGGTCGGGTACAAAAGTACCAGAAAAATTCCTGATTTGAGCTGGAATTGCTCTATAATCAAAAAGTCGGCTAAAATTGGCAAAAAGTAAAAAATCTGTCAAAATCATATAAATCTTTATTCTGGCTGACACTTGAAAAATCGGGCTTTCCCAGATTTATCTGGCAACCTGGGGACCATCGATAAACTACGTGGACAATTTTCTGAAATCTAAGAACCACAAAAATGTATAAGGAAAAGCAAAAAATCAAAATTCCGCCAAAAGGTGGCGTTAAATGTGTCGGATTATTGTCAAGTGTTAGATTCTTGAGCTAAATTTTACGACAAACAACTTTGTCGAAGACCACAAAACGATCTGAGTGAACCCTGACGAGTTATTAGCGATTTAAAAAAGACGTTCTTGTATGAAAAGATTTTTTTTTTCACCAATTTTAGCAATTTATAGCGATTCTTAAATCTTAACCGATTTCGCAAAAAAAAAATTCACAGATACTTATTTATGCCTAATCGAATTAGGAAGGCGTATCCCCCTGAGGTCGTTTTTTTATTGTCACTCTACTGTTTATCTAGAAATTATTTTGAAATTTTGTGTGACAATAATATTTTTTTTTCAAAGGCGCAAAAGATGACTTTTTTAGAATTATAAAATACGTATTCTGGGAATTTAACTTTGAGTAAAATATAAAATCTAAAACCTTTTCCCGTGTACCGTCATCTGGGGTGAAACGGGACACATGGGGCGAATTGGGACGGCTGTTTTAGCCTTGTTACTGCACAATATTTGGATGTTTATGATTGTTTTCGGATAGAACACAGATCAACAAAAATAGTGCATCGATTTCCAAACTTCAAGCTTTCAAGTGCTCTAAAACCTGCTGTCCTTATTCAGACTGTAGTCCTGATTTGCCCCAGATGACGGTACCTATTTTTATTAAAAATCTTTATCATAATCATCATCGCAGACACCAAATCGATCGGAAAATTCCTTCTCATGATAGGAAATTTGGAGGAAACGTGATTTATGCATGAGCCCAAGAATTCCACATTAACCTCAAAGCTGGAGCACCAATTTAGTCGCAACCAATTGAGGATCATATTTGGGATTCAAGCTTAGTACTTTTAGGGAACCATGCCCTGAAATGCCTACAAAATTGATTATTTTTTTTAAATCATGTTAAGTATCCTTCATGTCTTCGGAATGAGTTGATTTTGAGTGATTTCGTATAACAAAGTTTTAACAGTAAAAGTTCTCGAATTTCATTTGTTAAATCAACATCAGAGCAAAAAAGAACAGCTCAGTTCTTTCGACTAGAAATGTTTAATTTATTCATGTGAATAAAAAGGTTACTTCTCGGGGCACTTCGGGGGAATACCCAACTCGCCGCGTATCGCTATCACTAATAGATTGACACCGACCCGACCCCGCGACCTTCGCTTGGATATTCCCATCGATGGGGAGTCGGTTCACGTTACCAACGCCGTTTTAGACGGTTAAATGTTTTAGTTTAGGGTTGTGTGCCTTTTCTCGGGAGAAACTTTCAATATTTATTTGCTTCATATCACTCCTTTACCTCCTCGCTTTTATTTCAACCTTTCATTTCTTTTCTCAGTACGTTTAAGTTGCCTATTTATTAATTTTGCACCCTTGCTTTATTTGCTGTTACACATTTTGCAGAACTCTTGAAGAAACACAATCGGAACGCGCGACCCTAACGTGTTCTGCAACCGATCGCTTTAATCCCTAAAACAAAAATCTCCAACACTCTACCTACCTACTCTACAAAACCAACAACAACAACACCAACAACCTCTGTATTGCTCTATACCCTCTAACCCCGCCTCAACCCATGCCCCGTGCCCCGTGTAGATGCGATTCTAGACCCTAGCACAACCCCCAACTCCTGCCGGCAGTCTTCACCGATCGAAGAACTGCCGCTGGAGCTGTCACCACTGCAGCAGGTCACCCCACGGCAGACAGTCGCACCAACGGTACGACCCGTGACCATCCTCCCGCTGGTGGTGGGACAGCATCGGTTTGGCATCGGCAGCGGAAAACCTTCGGCCGCGGCACTCCGACGTGGCCCGGGCAGACCCAAGAAGGACTTTCTACCGTCGGTGCTGCTGAAGATGGCGTCGACCAACCCGAGTTCATCACCAAGTGCCGCCGCGGGTGGCCCCGCCGGACCGACGCTCAAGTTCAGCGGCGGTGTCCTCACCGGCAGTGGCCAGACCGTGGTCTCGGACGCGAAACTCATGAAAAGGTAACTGCGCGAGTGCGTTTCGTCCGTTCCGGCCAACGCGGTTGGGGTGGTTCTCTGGAGAAGTAGATTAATTTTTATTTAAGGATAGTACGGAACTCGGAAGAAACGCAAAACTCCATTAAAAAACGTTATTTAATCCACCTTTAGGTGGTTGGTGCTTTCCTCTCATTCATAGAGTGATTCCAACCCCCCTAAAGTGTCCACATGGTTTATGGATCTCCCCTAACGTGATCGCAGCACCTAAGAGGTCCTAATAAAAATAAGTGACGAGTAAAAAAAACAGACTACTCACAGACTTTTTGTCAAGATTATACAGACACCGCCTTTGAGGAAAATGGCATCCCTCTACACGGCTTTTTCGTGGCGATCAATTAGAGGTTATGTAAATTCAGACCATTTTTTGCTTGTAATTTTAGATAGGTAAGTCAGATCTTGAAAATTCTTAATCCACAAGAATGGTCCTTTCTAAAAATATATAATACGGCAGGTTTTCATGCAAAAACCACCCTTTTTTGCAAATTGTGAAATTTAAATGCAGCAGTTTTTTAAGCATAACTTTTGATGTGCTTTACTAAATCTTATAAATTTCAAAAGGGAATTATGGGACCCCAAGACGAATCGATTGAGGCCAATACGGTCAAAATCGACTCAGACTCAGTGACGAGATATTCCAGTGACATTGATTTGGTACACATGTCTACATACAGTCAAACACACAGACATTTGCTCAGCTGGTGATTCTGAGTCGATATGTATAAATGACGGTAGGTCTAGAAGGTCTAATTAAAAAGTTCATTTTTCGAGTGATTTTATAGCCTTTCCTCAGTAAGGTGAGAAAGGCAAAAACGTAATATTTTTAAGCACAATTTAATACAAAAAAATTTAAAAATTAAAAAAATCAGGAATTAATAAACTCAAAGTTCAAACATTAAAAAAATTAAAAAATAACCAAATTAAAAAGTTCAAAAACTTAGGAATTACCAAGTAAAAATTTAAAATAAAATTCTGAAATTTAGAAATTTCAAACAACATTAAAAACTCAAAAAAATGTTAAAGTTCAAAGATTAAAAAATAAATAAATTTTATTAATGTAACAATTAATAAAATCAACAAAAATTTTATTAAAAAAAAAAAAAAAATAAATTGTAGACATTAAATATTTTAGATTTTGTTAATTTGACAAACATTTTTAGAATTTAAGAATTTTATAATTTAAAAATTAAGAATTTATGAATTTAAGAATTTAAGAATTTAGGAATTTAAGAATTTAAGAATTTAAGAATTTAAGAATTTAAGAATTTAAGAATTTAAGAATTTAAGAATTTAAGAATTTGGGACCATCCACAAACCACGTGGACACTTTTTTTTGTAATCTCAACCCTTCCCCCCCCCCCTCGTGGACAATTGTCCATACAAAAAAAATCTGTTTTGTATGGAGCGTGGACAATCGCCATACCACCCCCCCCCCCCCCCTAAAGTGTCCACGTGGTTTATGGATGGTCCCTTTAAGAATTTAAGAATTTAAGAATTTAAGAATTTAAGAATTTAAGAATTTAAGAATTTAGGAATTTAAGAATTTAAGAATTTAAGAATTTAAGAATTTAAGAATTTAAGAATTTAAGAATTTAAGAATTTAAGAATTTAAGAATTTAAGAATTTAAGAATTTAAGAATTTAAGAATTTAAGAATTTAAGAATTTAAGAAATTAAGAATTTAAGAATTTAAGAATTTAGGAATTTAGGAATTTAAGAATTTAAGAATTTAAGAATTTAAGAATTTAAGAATTTAAGAATTTAAGAATTTAAGAATTTAAGAATTTAAGAATTTAAGAATTTAAGAATTTAAGAATTTAAGAATTTAAGAATTTAAGAATTTAAGAATTTAAGAATTTCAGAATTTAAGAATTTAAGAATTTAAGAATTTAAGAATTTAAGAATTTAAGAATTTCAGAATTTCAGAATTTCAGAATATCAGAATTTCAGAATTTCAGAATTTCAGAATTTCAGAATTTCAGAATTTCAGAATTTCAGAATTTCAGAATTTCAGAATTTCAGAATTTCAGAATTTCAGAATTTCAGAATATCAGAATATCAGAATTTCAGAATTTCAGAATTTCAGAATGTCAGAATTTCAGAATTTCAGAATTTCAGAATTTCAAAATTTCAGAATTTCAGAATTTCAGAATTTCAGAGTTTCAGAATTTCAGAATTTCAGAATTTAAAAATTTAAGAATTTAAGACTTTAAGAATTTAAGAATTTAAAAATTTAAAAATTTAGAAATTTAAAAATTTAAGAATTTAAGAATTTAAGAGTTTAAGAATTTAAGAGTTTAAGAATTTAAGAGTTTAAGAATTTAAGAATTTAAGAATTAGAAGAATTTAAGAATTGTAGAATTGTAGAATGTTAGAATTATTGAATTTTAGAATGTTAGAATTGTAGAATTTTAGAATTGAGGAATTTTTCTTTTTGAATTTCGGAATTTATGAATTCATGAATTTATGACCGAGCCACGTAGCCCAGTGGTAACGCTTCCGCCTCGTAAGCGGTAGATCGGGGTTCAAATCCCGGCTCGGACCGACACAACTGGCGATCTTTTCCCTTCTGGATTCGATTGCTTAGTAAAGGAAAGGTAGTGTATCGTCACAAACTGGACTTTATCACGACACCTTAGGAAGACAACCTATGGAATGTTAACATTAACCTTAACATGTTAACATTAAGTTGATTAATAAAAAAAAACTGTCATTGAATCCGCTTTGTAAATGCCGGCCCCGATACTCTTCACGGGTGTTCCTATCAGGAACAGGGAAAGATTTACTTTACTATGAATTTATGAATTCATGAATTTTTGAATTCAAGTTGCAAAAATTTCATTAAGAATTTATTAATTTAAGATTGTCAGTATTTTAGTATTTGAAAATTCCTGAATTTTATATTTTTTAAATTTTTACAACACCTAAATATTTGAATTCAGTTTTTTTGAATTTGAGTTTTTGAGGTTTTTACATTTTTACATTATGAATTTCTGAATATCACGAAACTAATATCAAAACATTTCTTGACCGCGTTTCTTCCGAGCTTTGTACTTAAGGAGCTATTAGACTATGGCAAACAACAAACAAACTCGCATTTTTTTGTGTTTGACAGTTTGCCAAACTCGCAAAAAAGCTATACATTTTGCTTTGTTGGATGAGGATGACGTTTCTGCAAACAAACAAAACTGGCAAACTAATGTCAAAAACATAAACAATGACTTTTAAATCCCGCCGTTTGACTTGTGGGTTGTGGTCATCCCGCCAAACAAATCCTAGTAAACTTGGGGTTGCGACGGGAAAAATCATGTCAAACATTTTCATTTTGTTGTTTTGGACAGAGTTTGCGAAAACTTCCTTCGGAATAATGTCCTAAAAATCCCTCTCGGTTAAATTGTGGCATTTGCATATCGGCGGACCATTTACTCTCCTGAACACAGTACACGAAGGAACTGCTCAGTTCGGAAAACGGACCTGGCTGGCAGTCCGAAGACACGCAACCAACGGAAGTGCTACCGATCAAGAAAGTGTTCAGCGTTATTCACGATGAGCCAAGGGTGGTACTAATGGCAAGTTTATGTACATTTTAGCCATGGGAAACATGAAGCTGGATGTCCTGCCCCGATTTTTCTGAGAATTTAATCTATGTCCCAAGAAGACCCACGCCATCAGTTCCATCAAGCACAAGAAAACCTCTTTTAGATTAACAAAAATCATGGGAATACAAATAAAAGCTTTACCAAAAAAGAATCATCTGTTTTTTGTTGTTCACGATTCTTCAGTAATTATAAAAGAACTTTATTCATAAATAGTCATTAAGAATCACATAATTCCAATAATTTTCTTTTCTTGAGTGAACATTTCTTCAATTTGGCTTGAATTTACTAATCAACGGCAGCTAGCAAAACCGTAACGGCCATCCTTTCGGTACCTTTAGCGTGATCACGGGCAGTTTATAAAGCCGATTCGAAGGTTTCAATGTTTTGTAAACCAACGGTGGACGGGGGGTCCAACTTTGGCCAAACACGTATGTTTTAGGACAAACTCCTAATTCGAGGGCTGCGTTCCAGCTGAGTGGTTCTGGTGACCTAGCTGACAGAATAACTTTTGCTTGAGTTCCATTGTGGTCAGAAACGTAGATGATCTTCCGATAGGCCGTGTTAAACTTATCGTTATACGCTTGAGAAAAAATTTCGGTAAAGATGCCGCAATCGAACCGTTAGTATTTCCAGTTCCTTAATCTGAAAATAATATGCCGTCCAAAACAACAAACTGAAAATGTTTGACATGATTTTTCCCATCGCAACCCCAAGTTTACTAGGATTTGTTCGGCGGGATGACCCCAACCCACAAGTCAAACGGCGGGATTTAAAAGTCATTGTTTATGTTTTTGACATTAGTTTACATAAAGACATTCAAACAAACTCGCTTTTTTGTGTTTGACAGTTTGCCAAACTCGCAAAAAAGCCATAC